>NC_052617.1:56563491-56669902 GCF_016545825.1 Eucalyptus grandis
AAAGTCTTGAATTTGTCGTATAATAAATTTGAAGGCATCCTACAATGTGAAGGAGTCTTTAAAAATGCTACCGGTACTTCCATTATTGGGAACAATGAGCTCTGCGGTGGACTACCGGAATTTCACCTCCCCAACTGCATCTTTAAAGGCTCCAAGAGAAGAAAGATTAATATTATGATATTGTTTGTTTCTATTATTTTTGGAGTTCTTGGAATATCTCTTATTCTGGCTCTTATATGTCTTTTTTGGTTGAAGAAGAAAGTAAATAAACCAGTTTCAAGTTCAATAGATGGTTCATGTCCGAACGTATCTTATGGAACACTCCTAAAAGCAACTGATGGATTTTCTTCAATGAGTTTGATCGGTGTTGGAAGCTTTGGTTCTGTGTATAGGGGGATACTCGTGGGTGACGGAACTATTGTTGCTATGAAGGTGCTTCATTTAGGGCGTTCCGGTGCTCTGAAAAGCTTCATAGTCGAGTGTGAGGCATTAAAGAATATCAGACATCGAAATCTCTTGAAGATATTGACAGTTTGCTCAAGTATTGATTATCAAGGAAATGATTTTAAGGCCTTAGTCTATCAATTCATGGACAATGGGAACTTGGAGAGGTGGCTACATCCAAACCCAACATCATCTCATAGCAATGAGCTTCCAAAAAAGTTGAATTTCATTTGGAGGATAAATATTGCTATTGATGTTGCTTTTGCACTAGATTATCTTCATCATATGTGCCACATCCCCATCATTCATTGTGATTTAAAACCGAGCAATGTATTGCTATTGATGTTGCTTTTGCACTAGATTATCTTCATCATATGTGCCACATCCCCATCATTCATTGTGATTTAAAATCGAGCAATGTCCTCTTAGATGCTCAGATGGTCGCACAAGTGGGCGACTTTGGATTGGTGAAGTTCCTTCTTGGATCATCCCTTGATGTTGTTGCTAATCAAATGAGCTCAGTGGGTCTTAGAGGGACAATTGGTTATGCTCCACTAGGTAATCTCTCTACTTTCTATTCTAATAATATGTGTCATGCCCTAACCCTCGATCACGTGACCATCCTTCAAATTTGGTCGATTTTTAAATGCAATATCCCAGGACTACATATCGCCGACCCTTTCCTTTTTAATAGCACATGCGGAAGCAGTTATAAAAATCCCCAGACAATAAAACAATGGGATATACAAGTAGGACTAGAAATTTGAACCAGCAAACCAACACCCTTATGTACAAATACAAGCCAGTTTAAAAACACGGTCTACAAATAAAAGTGGGGTTCAGGTCCACGTCCTCATCTTCATCATCCTCCACACTCCCACTGGAGCCTTCAGCAGAATGCCCCGGACTCCTGAGATCTTTAAAATCCAAGTCTACTGAATCTAGGGACCTGAAATGGTTATTCAATAACCAATGAGACTATGTCTCAGCAAGTTCTACCCCCTAAGACCCGATTAGTAAACTAATACACCTTAGGGTTGCCTAAGCACAACATGAGTCAAAGGACTTACCTTGGCCTCAGATTCCACCTGCATATTAGCACAGATCAAATAGGCACCCAAGCAATCGCATTACTGATCGAAGCATCGATCAAATCGACCTAGTCGATTACACGCCAACAAGACCACTTACGGTCATTTCAATTCAATTAATCAATTTACAACATCAGACTCAAACAATGATCAATCACATTAAATCACACTCAGATCGGATCATCGATCAGTCGGACCATTTCTCGGTCATTCATTCCGTCCCATATAACTTCCAATAGTACACTTAGTCACAGAGCTCCATCAATGGTCTCGGGCGTCAAGTTCGCCAAGGTGATGTATCCACTAGACAATTGCATGCGTTCTTTAAGGCGCCGTTTTTGCCAGTGATATCCCAAATCACCGAACCACACATGCCTACAACGATTTGTTCAATAGACAATTGCGTGCGTTCTTTAAGGCGCTGTTTTCACTAGTGATATCCTTAATCACCGAACCACACATGCCTACAATGATTTGTTCAATAGACAATTGCATGCGTTCTTTAAGGCGCCGTTTTCACCAATGATATCCTTAATCACCAAACCACACATGCCTACGACAATATGAGTACTAGACCGATACGTGCGTTCTTTAAAGCACCATTTTCGCTAGTGATATCCCGAATCACCGAACCACGTAGGTCCATAATGATGTATGTACTAGACCGATACGTGCGTTTTTTAAGGCGCCGTTTTCCCAGTGACGTCATTAGTCACCGAACCACATAGACCTATCACACCGTACACGATCGGTTATAGCCCGGAGTATTTCCAATTCACTCTCATGATTCCATCCACTTTACAACTCATCAAAGCATTATAATTGCTAAACAAACATACTCGGCCATCTACCAATCAATCATTCAATTCCAAACAATTAAGGAACAATTCTTTAAATTGCACAATCAATTCAATTAAACACAATGTAGAACTCAAATAAATAAACGGTCTGCACCACGATAATTAGCACGAAATTCCGGTCACTGGCCATCCCAATTGAATTTCCAGAAAAATAAATAATTAAATAATTAATTTCGAAAATTAAATAAATAAATACAATAAATTCAATTTAGCACAATATAAAACTCAATTAAATAAACGGACTGTGCCATGATCATCAGCATAAAATCCCGGTCACTGGTCATCCTAGTTGAATTTCCGAAAAATAAATAATTAAATAATTAATTTCGAAAATTTATATTTAATTACTAAAAATTCCACTTAGGCCCGAATTGCCTAATTAGCACCCGATAAGGATCGGGAAAAATCCCAAGAAGCATCCAATAAATACTATAGGCAATTCTCTATCTAATTACACTAACTAAACAACTAATATGCAAAGCAATTAACTAATAAACACTAATCCATTTTAATCCAACCACCTAATTACACTTAACTAACACTAATCAACATTTAAGTGTAATTAGCAAACTAAGAAGGCATTAGTGAGCAAAACTCACTCGATTAAAGATCCGCTCGGATCAAATTGACGAGCACGCGACGAGTGCCGATAAACCTGAAAGCGGGACTGCCAAGCGGGGCCAAACCGGGGCCGAAATCGGCCTACAAGCTCGCTGTTCGAGCTGGGTATTCTGCTCCCGAGCTTCTGACCTTGCTGAATCGGTTCTGCAGGGATGAAATCAGTGGCTGAATGGACACGGTTTGACTGGATTTGGTGGCCGCGGTGATGGAACGACCCGGAACCGGGCTGAGTTGCAGCTGCGGGGCTCGTGGGACGTGAGGTCTCTCGGAGGAATCCTTTTCGTCGCTGCTGGATTTAACCATGAGAAGAAGTTGCTGATTTGCTGACCGAATGAAATACGTGGGTGAGCTACAGGAAGAAAATTCTCGGTGGGGATGAGGCATGCGTGAGTGCGGCATGGCAGAGGAGAAGAGGAATCATGGGGCAGCTTCTGTGGGTTTGCTTCCGTCCAAGAAAAAAATCAAAGAAAGCAGAAGGCGTGAGGGGAAAGGTTCGGTTGCCATGGCGTGCGAAGGAAGTAAAGAAAAGAAAGAGATAAGGGTGAAATAAAAAGTCAAAGAAGAAAGCAAAATGAAGACCCAATTCCTCAGGTGACGTCAGCTAGGAAGGGAGCATTCGGCCAAGGAAAGAAAAGAAAAAAAATAAAATGAGAAATCAAAGGAAAATCCTATAGTCCAAAAATCCTTGTCACACTTGCTTTTGATTAGTCCAAATTGATCCTAAAAATTCCCATACTAAAGTACTTGACCCTCACTTGCTTTCTTGTATAAAATTTCCCACAAACAACAAGTTTTGGGCAACAACAACGGCAGCTTCCTTCAATTCCGAATTTTAATTCATTTCTTTTCGGAATCCGATTTTCTGAACAAACAAATCTTGTGGTTCAATTTGAATTCAGAAAAAGCCCAAACAACTTCCATTCGCCAAATCACTTACACCAGATGCCAAAAGTCTCTTCAAATTGATCAATATGAATTTCCGCTCGTTTTCCGAATCGTCCGTAATGATTTTCCGTAAAATTCCAAACTCACCGAAAATTCTTCAAAAGGTGAGTTGACATTCCTAAAATTTATTGTGACATGACAGAATCTTCAATTTCTGAAATCAGACTCAGATTGGCGATTAATTTCACTCCGACGCGTTTTTAGCGTGACTTAGGCTACCAGGTAGTTTTCAGAACCTTTTAATGCAAATGACCCGTGGTCGATTTTCTTCGAGCCACACTGCTTGAACCCATTCGACACATTGGCGACTCTCAATGTCGTGAAAATCTTGAGCATCCAAATACAGACACAGGGTATCAAAATGACAATAAAATCAAACTAGTACCGGTCGACGAGAATTTTCCAATTTAGTGGAGTCACCCATGATCAACCACACATCTCAGTCGAACCGATCCATATCTTATTTCAAATCGATTTTATACTGTGCCATAATGACCTCTAAAGATGAGCACGGTCGAGAAGTCGGTTCTTGGTTGAATTCTCAAGTCTATTTGCCTTAAAGTCCTTAATAACTCACCCAGTTAGTCTAGTTATCTCGTGAGTGGCCAACTCAGAGAAGAGCACTGTAATCGCGTCGATGAAATGCCCAATTTATCTAATCGAAATCAGAGCCCGAAATCTGGATGTCACAATATGCACTCCACATTCTTTTTTATAATTGGAACTCTCAATTTTATCTTCAATGCAATCTAAATATGTGGTAGAATATGCAATGGGATGCTAGGTCTCAAGAGAAAGCGATGTCTACAGTTACGGTATCCTCTTACTAGAGATGTTCACGGGATTGAGTCCCACTAATGATAGATTCAAGGACAACTTGACTCTCTGTAGTTTTGTCACAGCAACTTTGCCTGAACGAGCCTTGGAAATTACAGATCACATTTTACTTCTAGAAAGAGAAAGTCGTTTCAATCCCAATAGTCCTCAACATTGGCTTTCTAAAAGCAATGAGATATTTCAAGAGTGTTTGGTTATGATATATAATACTGGAGTGGCTTGTTCAAATGAAGTGCTTGCAAGACGAATGAGCATCGACGGTGTTGCAAATCAACTGCAAAAGATTAGGGAAAAGCTCTTTGCATTGGGTTTCCATGAACATGATGAACTACCGCAGGTGACATGATAATTTCTTTACCTCTTCCTTGTCTTATTAGTTTTGCGTATGCTTGTGCAAATATACATTGTGAAATGTGTAGCAGAGTAGCAAATCAATTCCGCATTTTCAATATAAGGTAAAAGTTGATTGTCATTCCTCATCGGTATATGTAATAAGGTAGCATATGCCCCACGGTGCAAGGACCTTAAGTAACATCTGTTAAAATTTGTCTCGAGTTTGAGAACATGGATGCAACTCGACCCTAATCGAACCGCGGGATAGTCAAGCCATATAAAAAAAGTCGGAGTTGAACTTTGAAAATGTATTAACTGGAGAGAAGCAGTCGTTTCTTTCAGGAGATAATAGTTGATTATCATTCCTCATCTGCACAGATTATTGCACTTGCATGTGGCCCATGATGCAGAGTCTTAAGCATTGCTATGAGGTTTTAAAAAATCTGTCTGAAAAAAAAAGAAAAATAGTCTTAAGCATTACTATGAGGTTTTAAAAAATCTGTCTGAAAAAAAAAATATTCAGTTCTTTTATCAGTATGAAGCTCATTAAGACGTGTAAAATTGATTACCATCGGCTATTTTCAATTGACATCCATGATCAACCTTTTCCAATGAATGAATAGTTGTTCTTAGCAGTTTGTTTTGACACAGTAACATTGTCTCCTTTTTTACTGGAAATTTATCCTTTTCCCTTGCAAATCCTAGCTTCTGTCCAGGCTTTCTAACTCAGAGGAGTGCTTGGTTTCTTTCTACAGCTTCGCTAGGGATCACTATGTATCGCTGAAGTTGTGCGAGACAGTTGGAGATGAGTGATTTTGCTGTCAAGCCAAGTATCTCTTTTAGATTCAGCTTCAATAAGCAAATGTTCTGTTTGCGAAGGAAAAATGATGGTCTGGAAATGAATAGAATATATAGCTTTCTGATTCAGCTTCCTTGTATGCAATAAATCGAGAACAGATCCGAATAGATCTGGACGGTTGCTATAATGGTTTAGCTTAAGTAGTCTTATCCCAATTCTGATCATGCAATCGGTGCTACTTGTGTTTCTCCATTGGGGAATGGATCTCCAGAACTGCTAATCCTAATGTATGCCAGTTTCATTACTCTTGTTTTGCCAAAATTTTCCTTTTCCCGTTCATCCATTTCTTTTCGCAATAGAACTTGTTCGATTGCGTTCTGTCTGCTATCAATTCTAGCCAACCAGAAATCACCAGCATGTACCATCATGTCCTCATCAAGGAGAAGACCAATTGGCTCAAGACGAGAATGAACTATAGCCATTTCATTATGATAATGGACATAATCCCAGGCATGTGATATCGATGGTGATGCTCTCAGTCTCTGAAGAGAAAACTCGTATTCTTCGTCTCGTCACGTCCCTCATTCTTTACCGAATCCTTTTGCAAGCTTCCAATAACCAAAACTCCATAAACAACCGCCTCCAAATCGACGCCAAGATTGTTAACACATACCTGAACAGAGCTTGTCCGAGTATGGTGACCTGACCAAAATTACCTCGAAAGTTCATCTGTAGCTTTCAAAATGGCAGGACACGACTGGAAAAGAAATCTATGCTGATGACCACCAACATCGTTATTCCTAACGGCACCGCAAAACTTAGGCACCGACCAGTTTCCAGGTCATGCCTTCATTCTCTTCTTGGATAGCTTTCCAGGACACAACATTCTAGAATTGATATGCTTTTAACTATTGTCACGTTTGGGAATTAACATTTGTTTCACGGTTAGCTGTTACTGTGCATAAGTCTATTATTGAGCACCTCAATTTATATATTAAAAAAAAATACTAAACTAATTTAAATTTTTTTCTATGATTACTTTATTTATAGTTTAAAAAAAAAACTAATTTTCAAACTAAAACGTTAAATCACCTTGAACTAGTTTTTGTTTGGTAAGGGTAATTTGAGTGCATTTCACTTGTAGTCACAAAGCTTCGGTGTATATCTTATGATGAAGTCATTGAACTTTCAATTTAATCACCCAAAATATTGAATATTCATCTTTTGCAATTAATGTGTTTTGACTAAAGTTCGATACAAGCCAGCATGCCTCATGAAATATAAGTGGATACCACTTTTTTTTTGGTCCTACTTAGTACTTTGAACTTATTTGAATTGTACGCTAATTGCATATGATTGTCACATCAGCACTTCATCAAAAGTCGTTGATATCTTGATAAGAGTACATTAATCTTGAAGAAATACCAACTTCGTATAACATTAACGAAAGCTAAAAGTCCACTAAAATGTATTGAAGTTTACTGATCGAAAGCGGAGATTACTTAGTCATAAGTTGACACTCTTAAATATGGCACGCTCTGGCAAGTGAGGCTACACCCATCATAATCGTTGGTCACATGATTCTTACTCAATCGACGGCTATGATTGCATGGGGCCATAGACCCCAATCCAGAGAACTCCTCTGGATGAACTCCTCAAAGCCGCAAGCTTTGACCTTCCTGCCATCCTCCCTCACCAGTCTCACCCCCATCGGAGTTCTCCTCTCAGAAGAAGAACTCCACTCCCAAAGTCCAGGCCCCCTTTTTCCACCGCCTCCAGCGTCTTCTCCTCTCTCGCTTCTCCTGCTTCTCTGGGATCACTCTCGCGCTTTCCATTCCCTCAAGTTCCAGCGCGTAAATATTGCGGTGCAGTTGGAATCTGGTTTTGCCCTTTTTCTTGCCCAATTCAAAGATCCACACCGCACGGAAGTGATAACTGGGCTGAATTCTCCGTTTTGTCTCCGCTGACTTTCTTGATTTGGTAACCAAGGCTTTGGGTTTTCGAATTGGGTCGGAGATCAGGATGGTCTTTTTTCGTTCCTAAAGCTCGCGAATTGGGTTATTTTTTAATTCTTAGGTTGAGGAGAGTGGGTGTGGTTTTGGCGGGATTGAACGGGAGGAATCTAGGGCTGCTGATGCCATTTGTCAATTGGCAATTGGGTAGATTTTTTCGGTGAAATTTTTTTGATATACCGAAAAGGTTGGAGCAGTATATAATGTCTTGGGCAGGCCCTGAAGATGTCTGTCTACTTCCCTCGCTAGCTATCTTGACAGTAAGCTTTTTGCTTCAATTAAGCCATGTATAATTGTGATTTTCGCTTGATATCATTGCATCTTGGGCCAATTACCTATTTGCTTGCAAATGTGGAATTTGAGTGACTAAAGAGCATGTATTAGATTATGTAAGTCTGGCGAATGAGTCCATTGGAATGCCTTTTGAGCTTGGTGTATTCTGGGATTGTCCTTTCTTTGTATGTTTGCCAAGATGCTATTATCTATCGCAGCTGTCAGTTGTCTAAACATTCTTGTGATGATGCTTCAAGTGATTTATAATCTGACTCGGGACAACTAAAGTTACAAAATTTTGTTAGGTTGAGATCTTGAAACAAGACCATAGTGAGAGGAGGATGTCTGAGTTGAGAAATTGACTTTACTTCACATAGAGTTATTAATTTTGGCGGAAGAAACACATTGTCTGAAAATGATAGGATCAGCTATTTTTCCTGAAGAGGAAAGACAAATTGAGTTAGATGAGTGAGCAACCACACGTATGAAATTAAGTTTATATAACTTGCTGCATGAAGTTCATGCTTTTCCTAATCTGGCAAGCACATAATAACATTTCATTTTGGTTTGTTACGATGTTTACGTGCCTGAGAGATTCTTTGTTGTTGCTCTCATAGTCATCATATGTGTCATCGTTGTCATCATTTTGATCATCTAAAAAGCCTTACCCTTGCGTTTTTAAAACTCTATCCCATCTTAGGTGTCATCGTTGTCATCATTTTGATCATCTAAAAAGCCTTAGCCTTGAGTTTTTAAAATTTTATCCCAACCTTCTATTCTGCCTCAATAAACAAATATTATGAAATGCAAAACGTATGTAACCCACTTAAGTCGGATGTGCCGGTGATAAATATACTTGTATAGGCATTCAGTGGGAGTATCATTAGTCACAGCACTTACCTTTTATTCTTTCCTTCTAGTAAATGTGGCAATTCCTGTTCTTGCTAATGTTTTTCAGGTAATAATTTAGAGTTCTCTATGGTTGAAGGATTTTGCACCATTTTAGTGCCACAATATAGTTGGTTGGGAGGCATTAAAGAATTTCAGATATTGAAATCTTTTGAAGATACTTACTGTTTTTTTGGGTGCTGATTGTCATGGAAATGATTTTAGGCCACAATATATCACTTCATGAGCTATGGAAGCCTGGAAATGTGGTTACAGAATACCATCTCATTAAAACGAGACTCCAAAAGGGTTGAATTTCATTCATAGGATACATTTGCTACTGGTGTTGCTTTTTGCACAGGATTATCTTCATCGCCCTTGACACATTCCCATCATCCATTGCAATCTAAAGCCAAGCAATGTCCTCTTAGATGCTGAGATGGTCGATCATGTTGGTGACTTTTAATTGGTATAGTTCCTCCTTAAGTTATCCCTTGATATTGTAGCTAATCAGATGAGCTCAGTGGGTCTAAGAGGGACAATTGGTTGCTCGACCAGGCAATATCATAGATGCCAAGATGGTCGAACGTGTTGGTGACTCTAGATAGGCATGGTTCCTCCTCAGATCATCCCTTGATGTTTTAGCTAATCAGATGAGCTCAATGGATCTAAGAGGGGCCATTGGTAATGCTCCGCCAGGCAGTCTTTCCCTCCCTCCCTCTCTCAAACCAAGAAAGTCTAAAGCTATTGAAGGATTTTTCTGTGAGGTTTGGTAGCTGCATGATAACTCTTATGCGCATTAAATTCCGATCTGCACTATGATGTAGATGTGTGGCAGAATATGCAATTAAAGGCCTGGTCTCAAGAGAAGGTGATGCCTACAGTTAATGGCAATCTCTTGCCAGAGATGTTCATGGGATTTTGTACCACCGATGACACATTCGAGGACAATTCGACCTTCATAGTTTTGTGGCAACAACTTTCCCTCAATGAGTGCTAGAAATTATGGACCACATTCTGCTTCAAGAAAGAGACTAATACATCTTTAGCATTGGCTTTCTGAAAGTATGGCTTATCTCAAACGTGTTTGGTCATGGTAAATGATATTGGAGTCGCTTGTTCCAGTGAAGTGTCTGGAACACGGATGAGCATCAGCATAGTTGCGAATCAGCTGCCATAGACGAGGGAGAAATTCTATGCATTGGGTTTACACGAACAAGATGAACTACCACAGGTGGTATTATGATTCGTTAACTTTTCTATGCTCTGGCTATTACATGTTTGGTGTTGTTTATGAGTGCAGACATACACGGAAAATGCATAACCGGAGAGAAAATAATTTTTGTAAGAAGATCATAGTTGATTACAATTCCTCATCTTTATTGATATTGCACTAGCACAAGGCCCGGGACAGACTTGAGCATTGCTATCATGTTTCCAGGTCAATCTTCTAGTTATAAAGTTCTTTTGTTGGTGTTGATACTTTGGAAGTAAAAGGTCAATCAACTACGGCATACGGGAAATCTTAAGGTGATATTCACAATCGAGCTTTTTCCCTATAGAAATAGTTGTTCTCAGATTTCCCTTAATCTCACTGTAGTAATTATGTAAATATCTAACAAAAATAAAAGAAGCTGGAAGTTCAAAAGTCATTTTATCATGGGTTAATACCTTGAAAAACCCCAAACTGTTACACATTTGACAAATTTACCCCAAATGATTTGTTTTACCATCAAAAACCCCAAACTGGTACACCGGTAATAATTTTACCCTCTATTAATTTTCGTTAAATTTTACTATCAAATTATTAAGTTAAATAATACGTGATAGTTGACTGGTATATCAATTTCGGATTTTACGCTCCGTTTGTCACAATTTACAATTTTTGTGATTTTTTGTGGTATTAATCCAATTTAGCGGAGGGTATGTTTTTCACAAATTTACTAGTTTTGCGTTTTTTATGGTGGAATAAATTAGTTTGTGGTAAATTTGTCATAAATGTAACAATTTAGAATTTGTTATGATTAGTTGGGGTAAATTTGTCACAGGTGTACCAGTTTGGAGTTTTTCATGGTCAAAAAAATAGTTTTGGGTAAATTTGTCACAGGTGTATTGATTTTGGGTTTTTCAGGGTATTAACCATTTTATCATTGATAATAATTATTGGATGCCTCGTGCTGTATTCTGTTCATTTTAATGAAGTGACAGAGTTTGGAATTTCATCCTTGTAAAATCCTCATTAGTGTCATCTTTTATTGGAAATTTATATCGCATTCATTCTTGTTCAAGAGGATTCCTAATTCAGAGGAGAGTTTTGTGGTTTCTGTAGCTTGACTAGGAATGGCTCTCCAATGCCCATTCCCAATTTTTTGTGCGAAATAATTGGAGATCAGTAATGTTGCAGTAAAGCAAAGGTAAGTCGGTTACAAGCTTCCTAAATGAGCATTGTTCCTCTAATGTTGGGACCGAGACATGATACTCTGGAATAAGAAACTCCTGCTATGGATTCTCACGTAGAATATTTCACAGGTCAATTTTCGTGCCCGCTGCGGTCCAACATTGGTTTAGTAGAGCTAGTCTTTACTCGATTCTGGTGATTTAATCTTGTGTGCCTGATTTCACAATTAAGGACTGTTCCAATACTTGTAAACATTTCGCCTTTTTTATTCCATTCTCCTAAGGATGATACACCACCTTTCCAACTGATGGAGAACTTTAACTCCGAGCAACTGTCAATGGTAAGAAAATACTTTTAATCATGTTTGACTTGTGTGGTTTCGTTCTCATCTGCATCTAAGTGTGTGAAACGAAGTCAAGTTATTCACAAGGAACATTTTTGACCGGCAAGTTGCATCTTGAGCATCGTTGATAGATAAACATTGGTGGACAAACCCAAGCCAAAATCAGTAGAGGAAGAAAAGAATGAGGAAGAAATTGGACATGAAAGCAAATGGGTCAAGACGGATTCCAAGTGTGAGTGGTTGCATTACGAGGAAGTGTAATTTGACGAACTTGGTAATCTTGGTATTACAGCAACTCCTAGCTCACTTGTTCATTGTGGTGCTGCCACTTGGGCTGCGTAAATGTTTGGATCAAAAGCCGTATATTGATCGGCAGTGACTTTCCTAGACGAACGGAAGCCCAAACTATGTTACATTCAATGACTACTTGGGTCAAATATGTTTGCTGAAAATGAAATGACATGTCAACGTTCCTGAATCAGTCATATGGATGACAATCGCAGAATCCTAAAATATTGATCAGTCAATCCTTGATTTCAGTTATCGTTTTGGAGATGTAGAACTGCCTTCATCTGATGCCTCATTACAATCACAAGGTGAGAGGACCCTTACAGTTTCATTCTCAAAATTGTCAAAAGACAAACTTATCTCTATAGACTTCTTATAGGTTTTCACATATCCACATGCATAGTGGATGCACATTTAAGTTCCATGGAGATATAAGGCCGTATCATCCTGAAATGATTCGCTTTTTTGTATGTTTGTCGGGGCAAAAGTACGGCTCAAGTGCAAGGGCGAGGGTTCGCAGGCCCTCGTCGTTGGTCGGCCGGTGTCACCAGCCCATAGCCAGGGCTCGGCGACTCCGGCTGACGCTCCCCCAGCGTCGCCGGCCCTTCCGGTGACGACGGGAGGCGGCGAGAGCCTGCGAGCCCTCGCCCAAATCTGGGTCGAGGGTTGCGGCCCTCGCCCATCCGGCGAGGGCTCGCAGGCCCGCCACTGGTGACCAGGGGGCCGGCGACCCGGCCGACCCTCCCCCTCTCGTCGTCGGCCCTTCTCGGTGGTGGCGGGGGCGGCGACGATGAGGGCTTAGCCCTCGCCGTCTCCCTTCGGCCCCCCTTTTTAATTTTAAGTTTTTTGTTTTTTAAAATATTTTAAATAAATTTAATTTTTATATTAATTATTTACCACATCGAGACAAAACGACGTTGTTTTTGCATTTTGTAGCCATGTCAGCATGCAAAATGACGCCGTTTTGCACTTATCTTTGTCGGAAAATTGCCACGTCAGCAATTTAGCCAGATTTTAGCCGGATTGGCACTTAAGTGATTAATTTTGCTCCGATTTTGGCACTTAAGTGTACATTTCGAAACTTTTGGCACTTAAGTGTTCCTCCGTACCAAGTTTTGGCACTCGGTGTCCGTACCTCGTTTGTCGGAGCATCCACCAATAGCAAGGAACATCGATAAGGGCTGATCTACTCCAACAATGGAAAGCATCAACAATTCATCAACGGTGTACAAATAAATAACAAGAAAGTTGGGTAGAATGGAAGTCTTGTGGTTGAGCCACATCATCAAAGCTGGATTCCCTTCCACTTCTCTACATCGATAAGATTATTAAAAAAAAAAATCTAAATTACATATTTAGCATTGATGTTACTAATAAAATATTTTAAAATTGGTTCACGTGATATATAACAAGGTCATTTCTCACAAGATAAATATGTTGAACCATTGAAATGTGAAATCTTTGAAGTTTAAAGATAAAGCAGCATGCATTCCTATTTCTTGTGCATTAGCTAGAAAAGTTTGCAATATAAATAGGTCATCATTAACTAATTATATATGTTGAGTAATAAGTGGTTACTAAGTAATTTATTTTCGCTAATAAAAAAATACTAATTGTTTAATCTTTTAATAAAAGATGCGTAATCTCTTATGCATCGGTGGTTGCGGCATGTGGTGAAACTTCATGTTCATGATGCAGCGCTGTAGGCCAGATTATCATTGGTGAAACTCTAATGGCTCATCAAATATTATATAACACATGTTATGATATGTTATAATCTATAGTTACATATAAGTAAGAGTTTTGCATTAATTGTGTCAAATTATGAAAAACAATCAATTCCATGATACTCGCATAAAATAGAATTTTACATGCATAGTGAATATTAGACAAAAAATGCTAGCGAGGTTTTGATTCTTCTTGTATGTTTGTGGCTAAGAATGTAGAAACTTATGGTGTGTTATGTAACCATTTTATTCATGGGAATAATTTTTGCTTAAAAATATTCTTTTTTATTTTGTTCCATAAATAAGTTTCTAAGTATTTGAAGGCATTTAGTAATTTCCTAAAATTTTTATTTCCGGAATAAAAATGTATTTGGTACAACCTTTAAATTTTGGGTTAATACTCTAAAAAGCTCAAAACTTGTGCACTTGTGACAAATTTAGCACAAATTAATTTTTTGATTACGAAAAACCTTAAATTGGTACACTTGTAACAAGTTTACCCTATATGATCACAAAAAATCATAAACTTGTATATTTGTGATAAATTTACCCTAAACTAATTTGTTTGACCGTCAAAAACCCATATTGGTGCATTTGCGATAAATATACCTTCTGTTTATTTGGATTAATATTGCAAAAAACCACAAAAATGGTATAGATGTGACAAATATAAAGTAAAATCCCAAACTGGTACACAAGTCAACTATCATATGTCAATCAACTTAGCAATTTGATATTAAAATTTAATAGAAATTAACAAAGGGTAAATTTGTTACAAGTGTACCAATTTATAGTAAATTTGTCAAATGTGTATCAGTTTTGGGTAATTAGTTTGGGTAAATTAAAATTCAATAGAAATTAACAGAAGGTAAATTTGTTATAAGTGTACCAATTTGGGGTAAATTTATCAAATGTGTAGGGTTTTTTATAGTTATAAAATTAGTTCGGGGTAAATTTATCACATGTGTACCAGTTTGGAGTTTTTTAGGGTATTAACACTAATTATTTTTGTAACTTAGAATTTCTTTTAATTTTTTAATATTTTTATTATATTTTTCTTTTTTTCCTTTTCTTCTCCTTTTCTTCTTCCTTCTAGCTAGTTTCTGGCCATGGCGATGGTTGATGATCGGCTTGGCGAGGCCGGCTTGGCCACCGGCGAGGCTTGACCTTGCCAGGACAATGCGAGATCGACATCACCTTAGCTTGGTGAGGCTCCAGCAAGCTTGCTAAGCCTTGCCCAGCTGGTTGCTGGCCATTGCCATGGCCGACAGCTAGTTGGGATGAGGAAGAAGAGAAAATGAAAGAAAAGGAAAAGAAGAAAAGAAAAGTGAAAAAAAAGAAGAAGTTTGGCTTGATATGGAATTGTTTTCAAGAACAAAGAGCAACTTTTTTTTTTTTTTTTGTTTCTTATTTTTGTTCTAAATCTATTCCTACAAACAAAAAAAGTGACCAAACAAATTTTTATTTATTTTTGTTCCGGGAACAAAAGAATAAAATCAGGCACTATTTGGCACGTTACCAAATAGACTCTTAACATTATATTTCACTAGCAAAAGAATTCATTCTGCACCTCTCTCAAAAATTGTTGGGAGTAAAAGTTCCAATTACAAACCGTTAAATTTCTCGGCTCTCTTTCGGGGAAGAAGGTAAACGATTTTAGCATTTAACTTCTTTTGCTCTTTCTATACCAGATAAATGTGATTACCCAAAAAGAAAAAGAAAAAGAAAAATTGACCGAAAGAGGCAACAAGTATCACTGGTAAATATTAGAAGGTCCTACGCAGGCAATATGTTCTTCATTGGACGTCATCACAGCATGTTATTTGCTAGTAAATATAAATGCTAAACGATCCTCTCTCTCTCTTTGATATTTAATTAACTCATTAATGGGTAAAGTATGGCGAAAAGCCGCTAAATTATGCTAGAGGACTAGAAAAACACAGGTTTTCGAAGTGGACAGCTCGAGTACTTAATTTGATGTAATTCCCGTAGTTAATATGTAAGGTCAATGGAGAATACCGATTAATATTCAAGTATAGTGGAAAATCGAGATACCAATGTAATCGTAATCATAATCATAATCCAGTGTATAATTTATTAACGTGGACGTGAAGGGGAAGTTGATGATCCTTTGGGTACTCTTTCCATGGACCTTTAATTAGTTAATGTGTAAATTATTTTCTGATTAGACATCTTAAAGGACTTCCAAGTCAAACACATGGATATCAACAGCGCGAGGCTAGTGGATGTGTGTGAAACTTATATTATCACGTCTGAAAATGTTTTGGTAGAACGCTTGTACAAATTATATTATGGAAACTTTTATTTTTCATCTTTTTGACTGCTACTAATCCACTATTTTCTCGTAGAAACTTAACGTATAGTCCCTATCTTCTTTCTTTTTAATTTAACGGGAACATAGGTTTGAGTTAATTTAAATGCTTTTTCAGTTGTGATTCCACAAAATAAAAGAAAAAGAAAGTGAAGACCTATTTTTTTTTCCATTTTTCTAATATATAGTTTTTTTTTGTCAGTCCTACTCTATTCCTACTCTACACTCACTCTCAGACTTTTGACATGCCTCTTGCAGGGCGTGGGAGTCGAAACCCACTCCTGAAACTTACGCGTCCCCAGCCCATCCCCCCCTAAGAAGGTGGGGATTTGAACCCCTCACCTCCCCCTTCCATGTTGGAAGGGTAGCCACTGGGGCGAATCCCAGTGGTTTTCTAATATATAGTTGGTTTGTGGAAAAAAAATGCAATGAGAATGGAGATTTTGGAATTCATATTTTCATTTTAGGCTAAGAAAGAATGAAAAAAAAATATTTACATTATGAGAGATTTAATGAAAGCTCACTTTTCTTATTTTCATTCATTTATTGTATCCAATCATCTACTTTTTTCATTGTTGTTTTTTTTCTTACACGGCAATGAAGGCAAGAAATTTTACAACCTTATGAACTAAATATATCTATACTTGATGTTGGTTTCTATACATAGACTTTCGTTAGGATGAGAATTTATTAGCTATAAAGCAATAGATCTACATCTAAATGTCTTGTGCGAGTAACCTTTATGGGCATTTTTCCTATGTTGTGGGCTAATTCACAAAAATGTTATCGGGCTGAATCAAACGAGACCGTTGATCTAATAATTAATAATGATTATCGATAAACGTGTAACAATCATTTTCAGTCATTCAACCTCTCGTAATGAGCCCCTATTTCTACCCAACTAGAGGCTTGAGACAAGGCGATCCCCTCTCGCCATACCTCTTTATCCTAGTTGCCAACGTCTTATCAACTCTTATATTAAATGCAGTAGACATGGGCTCTCTTCGAGGTATAACTCTAAACAGGTGGTGTCCTAATTTATCCCATCTCTTCTTTGCTTATGATGCTATCTTTTTCCTCGATGGTACATTAATGGAATGTCAGAATTTAGCCAATATTATTCACCAATATTGTCGATCAACAGGTCAGGAAGTTAATAGAAATAAATCGGGATTTTCTTTAACAAATCTTGTCCACACAAACCTCCCGAGTAAATCTGGCCGTGAACTACGTGTCCCAATATTGGACAAAACTGGCAAATATCTTGGTCTTCCATCCGACTGGGGCAAGTCTAAAAGGGAGATGTTTTCATGGATCCTGGGAAAAGTTGAATCTAAGTTGCAGAGTTGGACAGAAAAGCTACTCTCAAAGGGAGGTAAGGAAATCCTGCTTAAATCGGCCGTCCAAGCAATACCACAATATGCCATGTCCATATTTAAGATTCCACTATCTCTATGTAAGTCTATTGAACAGCAAGTTGCAAGATTCTGGTCGAAGCAGAGTGGTCGTAAATCTGGGGTCCATTGGAAGAACTGGGATATTCTTAAAACTAGAAAGGACCATGGTAGAATGGGTTTCCGAGACCTTGTTGCGTTTAATAACGCTCTCTTAGGAAAACAGGCTTGGCGACTAATTCATGAACCTCTTACCTTATGGGGCAGACTTTTTAAAGGATTATATTTCCATTCTTCGGATTTCTTGAGGGCTGAAAAAGGATTAAGACCGTCATGGGGGTGGAATAGTCTTTTAATTGGACGGGATTCTATCTCAGATAATGTCCAATGGTCCGTTGGCAATGGTCAGAAGATTAACATCAGAGAGGACAAGTGGCTCTCGAGTGGTGTTATAGGAGGTCCAGCTCCTAGAGGAGAAGCAACGAAGGTAGCAGATTTTATTCTACCAACTCAGGCCGCATGGAACGAACCCCTCCTTCGACAAAGCTTTGATCCCCGGATTGTAAGTGAAATTATGTCTTTACCAATTCGACCTTCCTATCTTTCTGATTTGCTTATATGGAAGGGTCAGCTAAATGGTAACTATACGGTTAAGAGTGCCTATAATTACATCAAAGATCATACATCCAATGATAACTCTGAGCTGCCCTCTTCATCCTACCAACCTCCTAGGAAGTTATGGTCATCTATTTGGCATTTACAAAGCCCCCCCAAGGTTCGCATTTTCATGTGGTCTCTCTGTCAAAACGCCCTGCCTACAAAAGACAACCTTTTTCACCGGCATATCATCCCCGACCCCATTTGTCCTATGTGCACAAATCAACTCCCCGAAACAGCAGAACATATCTTCCTTTTTCTGCCCTAGAACTAAGTCTATCTGGTCGCATCCACAGGTAAATCTAGCAACCATAATGTCTACAGCTACTCGAATCGATAAATGTATTGCAGACTTACTAGAGAACAATACTGACTTACCTGGACTGGAGATGGTGGCTTCTATTCTCTGGCATCTATGGAAGAGTAGGAATGATTTTGTCTTCCGACAACGAAGCCTAACAGTTGAACAGGTGGTGCAATTAGCTCTTGCCGATGTTAGATCATCTTCTCTCTGCCATCAGTCGTCCGTGACTCGAAGAAGGACACACTCCGATTCTGACCACCAGTGGCATCCACCAGCTCCGGGTGTTCTTAAGATAAACATCGATGGCGCCTACCCGACCTCCCCACAGCAAGGAGCGATCGCCTGTGTATGCCGCGACTCTGCGGGTCGCCTTATCACTGGATTTACAGAAACCATCAATGCCTCTTTTGCCCTACAATCAGAGATTCAAGCGCTGGTTCATACCTTGAAATTTCTGCTGCAGAAAGGACTGGAAAAAGATCATTTGCTGCTAGAGTCGGATTGCTAAGTGGTGGTGGACGCTTTGCGCAACCCCCTTTCATTTCCATGGCAGCAACGCTCTCTGTTTGCAGAAGCTAGGGCACTTTTGCCCTCTTTTCCTTCTCTTCACATTCGGCACTGTAGACGGGTTGCAAACTTCATAGCTGATTGGGTTGCTAAGTCCCATGGGCTTTCTATGCTTCCCCACAATTGGCCCGTTTCTCCCCCTTCCCATCTTTTAGATCTTTTGTATGCCGAAGCTTTATCTAGCGGTTGTATTTCTGCCACTTAATCTATAATACCGCTGTTTACGACCAAAAAAAAAACCTCTCGTAATGAGCTCAATAATTTTGTACAGGTTTTTGCCCATGGCATTGTAGAAAAGCTTGAGGGGCTACAGGGGCCGATTTTTTTTTTGAGGAACTCGATGCAAATTTCAAACGTATGTAAAATCTATAATCTATGATGATGAGTAGCTCTCATATCTCTCCTCTTATATTAAGAACAATATTTTATCTGTTTCAAGTGACAGATAGAGTAGTTTGGTTCAAGTGACAGATAGAGTAATCATACCTCATAAACTAATGTCAATTCGCCAAGGAAAATAAATTATCCGGACCACATACACTGTTACTCCTCATAGGTTAAATGACATGCGAATCATCCGTGAAACGTACGTCCAAATGTTTCCAGTTCATGTTGGTAAGTTACGACGGTCCCAAAAACTAGAAGTTTCTTCCGTTTGAATTTAGAATCCAACTTTTCTAATATCTGCTTTTCACATTGACTTTAAGGACTTGGAAAGTTAGAAAGGAGACCTTAGTGTGGGGCACACTTTGGTGTTTCCTTTTAAAATAGTGTTCGTCCCAAAGTAGCCCAGAGGCTATTAACTTCGTTATTTAAAATTAAATGATTATTATGTATCAAGAAAAAAAAAACTACCAAAAGGGGTGACAAGTATCGTCATACTTTTTCAAACTTATATTGGAAATGACAGACTTTTTGTAATTGGGTGTTTAACAAGAATACTATTAACGGAATAATTACCAATAAAAAAAGTCATAAATTTATTGTACGGAATAAGAAGCTACTGTTTTTGAATTCAGCTTTCTCGTGTAGAATCTTTCGAAGGTTAATTTCCATGCCAGGGGTGGTCCAACAATGGATTAGCAAAATTAGCACTACTCAATTCTGGTGATGTAATCAAGTATGTTTGATTTCACAATTAAGAATTGTTCCAATACTTGTAAACATTTCGCATTCTTTACTTCCACGTAGCTAAGGATGAAAGGCAACTTTTCTACTAATGCGAAACCCTAACTCCAAGCAACTGTCGATGCTCCACAAGAACATACTTGTAATCATGCTTATCATGTACAGTTTCATTCTCATTTGCATTTAAAAGTCGTTCAATGAAGTCAAATTATTCACAAGGAAATCTGCACGCAAAATGCATCTTGAGCGTCGTTGTCAATAAATACTTTGAAATCTTGGTATTACAGCCACTCCTAGCTTTACTTGTTCATTGGGGTGCTGCCGCTTCCAACACGCTGCATGCATGCTTTGATCAAAAGCCGTCTTGATCGGCAGAGCCTTTCCTCGACAATTCAGGGACTGCTTGGGTCAAATATGTATTTTTGAAAATCAAAAGACATGTTCACATTCCTTAATTAATTGTGGAAATGCTTTTAAGACTAGACATCTTAAAGGATTTCAGGTGAAACACATGTAAATCAACAACACGAGCCTAGTGAATGTCTTTTGAAATCTCTTTCTTTAGCTTTTTCTTTGATTGGTCCAAGGAAGAGAAAATCGGCACTTACCTTGAAATTATGGGTCTTCCAATATAATTATTATAATTATACAGTCGGAAAAAGTTTTGGATAAATAATGTGTGCGATTCCCTGTAGACATTAGTCGATAATCACATCTGAAAAAAGTTACGGTAGGACACATGTATAAATTATATTATGGAAACTTTTATTTTCCATCTTTTTGACTATTACTAATGGCCTGTTTTCTTGGTAAAACTTCAACGTTTAGTCCTTATCTTCTTTCTTCATCAACACAAGGTCATTATCTTCACTTTAAAACAGGTGCTTGAAAAAGTGAATTTCAAGAAGATGCTGGACTTAAAGGGCCAGAGGGTAATTTTGCTGGGAAGTTTGGGAAAAGACTTCGGTAACTTGACTGCAACAGTGAAGAATATTCCACCAGGAACCGAAGAGAAGACATCCGATGCTGCGGATGTCTTTGTCAAGGCGGCTTCGAATTGTTGCGGCAAGCTGATGGATCGCATCCGTTGCATGTACTTTATCCAAACTTGCTCCTATGTGAATAGCCGGTGCGCGGTCGCTCTTACGCAACTTTGCACTGGCCTCGCTTGTTTTGGGTGCATCGATTGTTGTTTCGATCTCTGTGAATATTGTTCATGTATCTAGTGATGTTGACTAGTACGTGTAGGGATTTGTGTTATGTCATATTGGTGAGTGTTACTCGTCTCTTCCTTGTGTGTATCATAGTCAATAATGATGTGTAGTTTCTCAGAGAATACATGGAACCTGAGACGGCCTAATGTTGATGCGTCTATTTTCAAAAATGAAAGATTTTAATGACTAATGCAAGTGAAAGCTGGGTGAATACATAATCGAAGTGGAAATATGAGTAGTAATAAACAAAATTTCACTTCGTCTTGACGAAGTTGTCAAAATTGTCTGTTGAGCCACCTATCACTCAGTAGTCAATGCTAAGCCAGAGCCTTCCTATTGAGCAGTTTTCCCACCCTCCTTGGCCATGCCTCTATTTCCCTCCACTTGAGATGCATGTGCCTCACACGAAAGAATTGGTGTGAGATGGAGCCGTTAGTGTATCTTAATCTATAATTTTTTGGCTTAAGTTTTTGAGTAAATGTGGGTTTGACGGGCTTAGAATTGATTTCCCTCTTGACGATCTCTCCAAATGAAGGAATTGGGGTTGATTGGTAGCCAATCCCAATGCCTAGGAATCGGGATTTATTGGTGGCCACACCGATCTCATGGAAGGAAAATGGGTGCATTTGGTTCAGCTTTATAAATAAACTTTGGGTGTAATGCAAATGCTAAGAGTCAAAGTTATTTGGGTGACCACAAATTGTGTTTGGTAAAATCTCTTTATAAATGAACTTTGAGTTGAACGCGCGTTTGACAAAAGAACTTTTGTAATGGGCTTTAAGTATATTATATATATATATGAACCAAACCCTTTGCTAGACTAGGGAAGGGCTACGGCTACCGGTGAGCCGAATTTGGCCTCGACTCCGGTGGCCTTTGGCCACGACCTTGGGCGACCCTCGGCAAGGGTTACTCGACCAAGGCGGCAGGTGACCCAAGCGACCGTTGCTTGGGTCTCGCGGGGTGCGTTTCCAACACAGAGACAATCTCTATTCTTGATCGTGACTTTGATGCGGCTACAATTTCTGTATTTTTCCGCGTAGTTTGTTTGGGTCGGGTTTTATTCACGGACTCAAATTCAAGAAATATTTTAATACTTTCTCTATTTTTCCTTTATCTTATTGCTTTCTCCATGTCGATGATAAACCGATTTCATCTCTATCTTCCCTAATTGCTGCTCAATATAACTATCTTTTGATAACCGCACCCTAATGTCATCTGCACTATGATCGAAATGTTTGGCAGAATATGCAATTAGGTGAGAGGTCCCAAGAGAAGGCAATGTATAATAGCTATGGCAATGGGATTGGCACTCCGAAAGTTACGGCAATGCACGTGATGCACGGGTCCCAAGTATTGCTATGATGTTTCCAAGCAATCTTAGTCATAAAGTTTTTTTGTTGGTATTTATACCGATTTAGAATAATAAAATAAATCAACCATGATCCTTGGGAAATCTTAAAGTAAGATCCACGATAAGGCTTCTTCACCATATAAAAAATGTGTTCTCAGATTTTCCACGATCGTGTAGATATCTAACAGAAAGAAAAGAAGTGACATCGTGTGGGGTTTCATTCTTGTTAAATCTTAACTAGTCTCTTTTTTTTTTTTTTTTTTGGTAAGTACTAACTAGTCTCCTTTTTTTTTTCGGGAAATTTATATTTCACGCTTTCTTGTTTAGAGATTTCCTGATTTAGAGGAGAGTGTGGTTTCTGCAGCTTGATTAGGAATTGCTTTCCAATGTCAATCCCCAATTTGATGCACGAAACAAATGGATACCGGTAATGTCGTGGTAAAGCAAATTTAAGTCAGTTACAACTTCCTAAACGAGCAATGTTTCGCTAATTTCGGTACGAAGACATGATAGTATGGAATAGGAAGCTACTGTTTTTGGATTTAGCTTTCTCGCATAGAATCTTTTGAAGGTCAATTTCCACACCAGGGGTGGTCCAACAATGGATTAGTAGAATTAGTCTTACTCAATTCTTTTAGGATTGTTCCAACACTTGTAAACATTTCACATTCTTTACTTCCACGCTGTCAAGGATGAAAGACCACTTTTCTAATAATGGAGAACCCTTACTCCAACCAACTATCGATGGTCCACAAGAAAGTACATATAATCATGTTTTATCTTGCGCAGTTTCATTCTCATTTACATTTAAAAGTCGTTCAACGAAATCAAATTATTCACGAGAAAATTTGCCCGCAAAATGCATCCCGAGCATCGTTGATCAATAAATACTTGGAGGATAACCGACAAACCAAAATCAGTAGTTGAAGAAAAGAACGGGGAAGGAATTTAGAGATGGAAGCGAATGGGTCGAGATGCATTACAAGGAGGAGTGATTTGACCTACTTTGTAATCTTGGTATTACAGCCACTCCTAGCTTTACTTGTTCATTGGGGGTGGTGCCGCTTCCAACACGCTGCATGCATACTTTGATCAAAAGCCGTCTTGATCGGCAGAGACTTTCCTTGACAATTTAGGGACCGCTTGGGTCAAATATGTTTCCTGAAAATCAGAGGACATGACCACATTGCTTAATTAACTGTGTAAATGCTTTTCAGATTGGACATCTTAAAGGATTTCAGGTGAAACACATGTAAATCAACAGCATGAGCTAGTGCATGTCTTTTGGAATCTCTTTCTTTAGCTTTTTCTTAGATTGGTCAAAGGAAGACCAACTCAGCAACTACCTTGAAATTAGGGGTCTTCCCATATAATTATTATAATCATACAGTTGAAAGAGTTGCGTAAATGGTGTGGGTAATTCCCCACGGACATTAGTCGATAATCATGTCTGAAAAAGTTATGATAGGACACCTGTATAAATTATATTATGGAAACTTTCGTTTTCCATCTTTTTTGACCGCTGCTAATTGGCTATTTTCCTATTGAAACTTTAACGTTTAGCCCTTATCTTCTATCTTTTTAATTTTCCATGGACAGGTTTGAGTTAATGTTGAACACTTTTTCAGTTGTGATTCTAGCAAAGGAAGAAGAAGAAGAAGAAGAAGAAGAAGAAGAAGAAGAAGAAGAAGAAGAAGAAGAAGAAGAAGAAGAAGAAGAAGAAGAAGAAATCATATTTTCATTTTAGGCTAAGAAAGAATGAGAACGAAAAATATTAACATCATGAGAGAGGTGACGAAAGCTCGCTTTTCTTATTTTCATTTAGATATTGTTTCCAATCAAGTACTTTCCCATTGTTGTTTTCTTTTTCTTACTCAGCAATCAAGGCGAAAATTTTTACAAACATCACGAACTAAATATATCTATTCTTAATGTTGGTTTCTATGCACAGGTTTTCGTGAGGATGAACATTCATTAGCTATTGAACAATAAATCTACATCTAAATGTCTTTTGCAAGTAACATTTATGAGCATTTTTCCCATACCGTGGGCTAATTCACAAAAAGGTTATCGGGTTCAATCAAACGAGGCCGTTGATCTGATAACTAATAATGATTATTGATAAAGGTGTAACAATCATCTTCAGTCATTCAACCTCTCGTAATGAGCTTAATAATTTTGCGGTGGTTTTTGCCCATTGTAGAAAAGCCTGAGGGACTACAGGGGCCGATTATTTTTTTTTTTTTTTTTGAGGAACTCGATGCAAATTTCAACATATGTAAAATATATAATCTATGATGATGAGTAGCTTTCATATCCCTCATTGTATATTAAGTATAATATTTTATCTGGTTCCAGAGAGATAGAGTAATCATACCTCATAAACTAATGACAATTCCCCCGGGAAAATAAAATATCCGGACCACATACGCTGTTACTCCTTATAAGTTAAATGACACGCGAATCCTTCGTGAGACCTACGTCCAGATGTTTCCAGTCCATGCTGACAAGTTACGTCCATCCCGAAAACTAGAAGTCTCTTTCGTTTGAATATAGAATCCTACTTTTCTAATTTCTCCTTTTCACATTGACTTTAAAGACTTGGAAAGTTACGAAGGAGCCCTTGGTGTGTGGCACACTTTCGTTTTTCCTTTTAAAATAGTATACATCCCAAAGTAGCCCAGAAGCTATTAAATTCATAATTTAAAATTAAATGATTATTTTGTATCAAGAAAAAAAAAAAGCCTACCAAAATAGGTGACAATTATCGCCACGCTTTTCCAAACTTACATTGGAGACGATAGAGTTTTTGTAATTGGATATTTAACAAGAATATTGTTAACGAGATAATTTAAAAAAAAAAAGAGTCATAAATTTACTGTGAAGATATCAATTTAATTCTAAACCTTTCAATTTTGTCAATTGAGCCCTAAACGTTTTTGATGATTTGTTAATATTCGGTTTTTGTGGCTTAACTAGGAATTGCTCTCCAATGTCCATACCCGATTTGATGTACGAAATAATTGGATATCGGTAAGAAAACGAAGTTAAGTTAGTTACAAGCTTCTTATATGAGCAATGGTCCTCTATTTAGGGACACGTATATGGTAATTGAATAAGAAGCTACTGTTTTTGGATTTAGCTTTTTCATGTAGAATATATGGAAGGTTAATTTCCACACCAGGGGTGGTCCAACAACAATTTGGTAGATTTAGTCTTACTCAATTGTGGTGATGCAATCGCTTGTGCCTGATTTCACAATTAAGGATTGTTCCAATACTTATAAACATTTCATGTTCTTTACTTCCACGTTGCGAAGGATGAAAGACCACTTTTCTACAAATGGAGAACAGTAATTCCTTGAAACTGTCAACGGTCTAGAAGAAAAACTTGTAATCATGTTTATCTTGGGCAGTTTTATTCTCATCTGCATATAAAAGTCGCTCAATGAAGTCAAATCATTCGCAAGAAAAATCTACCCGTAGTATGCATCTCGAGCATCGTTGATCAACAAATGCTTGGAGGATAAGAGCAACCCAAAATCAGTAGTAGAAGAAAAGAACGGGGAAGGAATAAGAGATGGAAGCAAATGGGTCTAGTTGCATTACAAGGAGAAGAGATTTGACCTATGTTATAAATTTGGTATTACAGCCGTCGCTAGCTGTACTTGTTCATTGGGGTGCTGCCGCTTCCAACACGCTGCATGCATGCTTTAATCAAAAAGCGTCTTGATTGGTGGAGACTTTTCTTGACAATTCAGGGACCGCTTGGTTCAAATATGTTTCCTGATTATCAAAGGGCATGTCCACATTGCTTAATTAATTGTGTAAATGCTTTTCAGACTAGACATCTTAAATGATTTCGGGTGAAACACATGTCCGCCTCTGGCGGCTGGCTCGCGGAGGTCGGCGACGGCGGCTGGTGGGCTGTGGGCGGTGGTCATGCGGCGGCAGATGGCAGCGACGGTCGGCAGTCGGCAGTCGTGCGACGGCAGGGCGGTGGTCGTGCGGCGACGGGCGGCGGTCGGCAATCTGTGAGCAAGAAGAAAAAATGAATAAATACAAAATTTATAAATCGTACCAAACGCATTTATATTCTTTTCTATTTTAAGAATATAAATTTTGTATAGTTATCAAACTCGTTATTTTACTCAGAAATTGTTCCCCGAAAGTAGAAGCATTACCACGCGCACTCTAAATTGCGCGTCTCTTGGAATCTCTTTCTTTAGCTTTTTCTTGGATTGGTCAAAGGAGGAGCAACTCAGCAACTACATTGAAATTAATGGTCTTCCCATATAATTATTATAATCATACACTCGAAAAAGTCTTGCTTAAATGATATGTGTGAAACTTATATTATCACGTCTAAAGATATTATGGTAGGACACCTATACAAATTATATTATGGAAACTTTTATTTTCCATCTTATTGACTGCTTTAATTTGCTGTTTTCTCGTAGAAACTTAACATCTAGTCCCCATTTTCTTTCTTTTTAATTTGACGTGGACATAGGTTTGAGTTAATTTGAAAACGTTTTCAGTTGTGATTCCACCAAAAAAACGTGAAGACCCTTTTTTTTCCCCATTTTTCTAATATATATTTGGTTTGTGGAAAAAAAATTGAACGAGAATTGAGATATTGGAAATCATATTTATATTTTAGGCTAAGAAAGAATGACCACAAAAAAATTTACATTACGAGAGATTTAATGAAAGCTCGCTTTTCTTATTTTCATTCAAATATTGTTTCTAATCATCTACTTTTCCCATTGTTGTTTTCTTTTTCTTACACGGCCATGAAAGGGAAATTTTTTACGAACCTTAAGAACTAAAAATATTTATACATGATGTTGGTTTCTATACATAGATTTTCATTAGGATGAACATTTATTAAAACTATAGAACAATAGATCTACATCTAGTTGTCTTGTGCAAGTAACATTTATGGGCATTTTTACCATGCATCGGCTAATTCACAAAAAAGTTATCGAGCTCAATCAAACGAGACCGTTGATATGGTAACAATGATAATCGATAAACGTGTAACAACCATTTTTAGTCGTTCAACCTCACATAATGAGCTCAGTAATTTTGCAGTGATTTTTGCCCGTGGCATTGTAGAAAAGCCCGAGGGGCTACAGGGGCTGATTTTTTTTTCGGGAACTTGATGCAAATTTCAACATACTTAAAATCTAAGATCTATTATGATGAGTAGTTTTAATCTCTCTTTAATCTATAAGTACTATATTTTATCTGGTTCAAGTGAGAGATAGAGTAATAATACCTCATAAACTAATGTGAATTCCCCAAGGAAAATAAATTATCGGGTCCACATACACTGTTGCTCCTCATAAGTTAATTGACACGCGAATCATTCGTGAAGCCTACGTCCAAATGTTTCCAGTCCATGCTGACAAGTTATATCCATCCCGAAAACTAGAAGTCTCTTTCGTTTGAATTTAGAATCCAACTTTTCTAATTTCTCCTTTTTCACATTAACTTTAAAGACTCGGAAAGCTAGAAAGGAGACCTTGGTGCGTGCCACACTTTCGTTTTTTCTTTTAAAGTAGTATACTTCCCAAAGTAGCCTACAAGCTATTAAATTCATAATTTAAAATTAAATGGTTATTTTGTATCAAGAAAAAACCAAAATAGATGACAAGTATCGCCATACTTTTCCAAACTTATATTGGAAATGACAGACTTTTTGTGATTGGATGTTTAACAAGAATATTGTTAACAAGATAATTATTAAAAAAATCATAAATTTATTGTACATGTATCATTTCAATCCTCAACCTTTCAATTTTGTCAATTGAGTTCTAAACATTTTTCATGATTTGTCAATGTTTGGTTTCTACAACTTAACTAGGAATTGCTCTCCAATGTAAATTTGATGTATGAAATAATTAGATATGGGTAAAAAAGCAAAGTTAAGTCAGTTACGAGCTTCCTATACGAGCAATGTTCCACTATTTAGGGACACAGATATGGTAAATCTGGAATAAGAAGCTACTGCTTTTGTATTCAGCTTTCTCATGTAGAATCATGGAAGGTTAATTTCCACACCAGGAGTGGTCCAACATTGGTTTAGTAGAATTAGCCTTACTCAATTCTGGTGATATAATCGTATGTGACTAATTTCACAATTAAGAATTGTCCCAATACTTGTAAATATTCGCATTCTTTACTTCCACACCGCCAAGGATGAAAACCACTTTTCTACTGATGGAGAGTAGTAACTCCAAGCAATTGTCGATAGTCCACAAGAAAGATACTTGTAATCATGTTTATCTTGTACAGTTTCATTCTCATTTGCATTTGAAAGTCGTTCAATGAAATAAAATTATTCACAAGAAAATCTGCCCGCAAAATGCATCTCGAGCATTGTTGATCAATAAATACTTGGAGGATAATAGCAAGCCAAAAACAGTAGTGGCAGAAAAGAATGGGGAAGGAATTAGAGATGGAAGCAAATGGGTCCTAGTTGCATTACAAGAAGAAGCGATTTGACTTACTTTGTAATCTTGGTATTACGGCCACTCCTAGCTTTACTTGTCCATTGGGGTGCCGTCGCTTTCAGCACGCTGCGTGCATGCTTTAATCCAAAGCCGTCTTGATCGGCAGAGACTTTCCTTAATTAACTGTGGAAATGCTTTTCAGACTAGACATCTTAAAGGATTTCAGGTGATGTATATTAGCTACGGCAATGCAATTGGCTCTCCAAAAGTCACGGCAAGGCCCGTGATGCATGGGTCTTGAGTATTGCTATGATGTTTCCGAGTCAATGTTAGTCATAAATTTCTTTTGTTGGTGTTTATACCAATTTAGAAGAATAAGATAAATCAACCGTGGTCCTTGGGAAATCTTAAAGTAAGATCCACGACACAGCTTATTCACTTTATGAAAATTTGTTCTCGGATTTTCCACGATAAAGCTTCTTCACTTTATAGAAAGTTCTTACCTTCTTCACTATATAGAAAGTTTTTCTCAGATTTTCCACGATTGTGTGAATATTTAACAAAAAGAAAAGAAGTGATTGTGTGGGGTTTCCTTCTTGTTAAATCCTAACTAGTCTCCTTTTTTTTTTTTTTAAATTATATGTAGAAATTTATATATCAGGCTTTTTTTCCTGATTTAGAGGAGAGTTTGGTTTCTGCACCTTGACTAGGAATCGCTCTCAAGTGTCCATCCCCAAGTTGATGCACGAAATAATTGGATACTAGTAATGTTGCGGTAAAGCAAATTTAAGTCAGTTACAAGCTTCCTAAATGAGCAACATTCCTCTGATTTCGGGATGAAGACATGATACTTTGGAATAAGAAGTTACTATTTTTGGATTCAGCTTTCTCGCGTAGAATCTTTCGAAGGTTAATTTCCGCGCCAGGGGTGGTCCAACAATGGTTTAGTAGAACTAGTCTTGCACAATTCTGATGATGTGATAGGGTGTGTTTGATTTCACAATTAAAGATTCTTCCGATGCTTGAAAACATTTCACATTCTTTACTTCCACGCTGCCAAGGATGAAAGATCACTTGTCTAATAATGGAGACCCTAACTCCAAGCAACTGTTGATGGTCCATAAGAAAATACTTGTAATCATGTTTATCTTGTACAGTTTCATTCTCATTTGCATTTAAAAGTCGTTCAATGAAGTCAGATTATTCACGAGAAAATTTGCCCACAAAATGCATCTCGAGCATTGTTGATCAATAAATACTTGGAGGATAATAGCAAGCCAAAATCAGTAGCGGCAGAAAAGAACGGGGAAGGAATTAGAGATGGAAGCAAATAGGTCTCGTTGCATTACAAGAAGAAGCGGTTTGACCTACTTTGTAATCTTGGTATCACAGCCACTCCTAACTTTGCTTGTTCCTTGAGGTGCCGCCGCTTCCAACACGCTGAATGCATGCTTTAATCAAAAGCCGTCTTGATCGGCAGAGACTTTCTTTGAAAATTCAGGGACCACTTGGGTCGGATATGTTTTTTTGAAAATCAAAGGGCACGTCCACATTGCTTAATTAAATGTGCAAATGCTTTTCAGACTAGACATCTTAAAGGATTTCAGGCGAAACACATGTAAAATCAACAGCATGGGCCCAGTGCATGTCTTTTGGAATCTCTTTCTTTAGCTTTTTCTTTGATTGGTCAAAGGAAGAACAAATCAATGCCTACCTTGAAATTAGGGGTCTTCCCATATAATTATTATAATCACACGCTCGAAAAAGTCTTGCGTAAATAATGTGTGTGATTCTCTATGGACATTAATCGATAATCACGTTTGAAAAAGTTATGATAGAATACATGTATGAATTATATCATGGAAACTTTTATTTTCCATCTTTCTAAATGTTGCTAGTGGCCTATTTTCCTGGTGAAACTTTAACGTTTGGTCCTTATCTTCTTTCTTTTTAATTATATATGGATAGGTTTGAGTAAATTTTGATAACTTTTTCGGTTGTGATTCCACCCAAAAAAAGAAAGATAGTGAAGACCTAATATTTTTCCTATTTTTAAATATACATTTGGTTTTTGGAAAAAAATGAGAATGGAGATATGAATTCATTTTTTTTTTCACTTTAGGCTAAGAAATAATGAAAATGAAAAACATTTACATTATGCGAGATTTAATGAAAACTCACCTTTCTTATTTTCATTCAGATATTTTTTCCTATTATCTACTTTCCCATCAATGTTTTCTTTTTCTTACATAGCAATGAAGGCGAAAATTTTTACAGACCTCATGGACTAAATATATCTATACTTGATGTTGGTTTCTATTTACAGATTTTTGTTAGGATGAACATTTATTAGCCATAGAAAAATTGATCCACATCTAAATGTCTTGTGCAAGTAATATTTATGGGCATTTTTGCCATGTTGAGGGCTAATTCATAATAAAAATTATTGGGTTCAATCAAACGCGACTATTGATCCAATAATAATGTTTTTCAATCAACGTCTAATCACCGTTAGTCATTCAACCTCTTTCATAATTTTGCCGTGGTTTTTTTTCCCACGGCCTTGTAGAAAGGCCCGAGGGTCTACTATGGCCGATTTTCCCAAGGAACTTGTGATGCAAATTTTGCCATATATGAACAATATAATATATGATGATGCATAACTATCATATCTCTCCTTGTATATTAAGAACAATATTTTATCTGGTTTGAGTGAAATAGATAAATTATACATCATAAACTAATGTCAATTCCCCAAGGAAAATAAGTTATCCAGACCTCATGCGCTGTTACTCCTCATAAACTTACATCACACGCAAATCTTTTGTCAATCCTGCATCCACATGACTCCATTTTTTGACCCAAAAAAAGACTCCATTCTGACTAGTGACGATCACGCCGAAAACTAAAAGTCTCTTCCTTTTGTATTCGAAGTCCAACTTTCCTATAGATTCTCCGGTTCACATTTGACTTTAAAGACTTAGAAAGTAGAGATTGGCGTGCGGCACACTATCTTTTTTTTTTTTTTTTCGCTTCTATAATTGTATCCGTCTCAAAGTAGGCCACAAGCTATTAAATTCCTAATTTCATATTTAATGATATTTCATTACAGGGAAAAAAAAAGGACCACAATAGGCGACTAGTATCGCTGTGCCAAACTTTTATCGGAAATGCTAGACTTCCGGTAATTGGGTGTTTAACAAGTATCTTGTTAATTAAGTGCTTATCAAAATAGGCATACGATGTGTGGTAAATACCTTCCTAATTAGGACTAATCGGTTTCCGGTCCGGTCCAGTTCCAAGGTGAAAACAGGAGGACCGGTTCCCAAATTCCAGGACTTGAAACTGGACCGACCAATCACTGGAACCGGGAACTGGACGGACCGACCGGTCCGGTCTAGTGGAACCAATAATTTTTTGTTCAGGGGCAAAAATAGATTTCGAAAAGGAATCTCTCCATGGATAAGTTAGGCAATATTCAAATTCAAAAATACAGGAAATTTGAATCTTAGATTCTGGACCATTGGCGAGGGACTTGGGGCACAATACAAATGAAAATGAAAACAAAAGTTGTGTCCGGCTGAGCTTACGGCCGAGCTTCGATTTTTTCAGTGGTCGGAAGGTAAAGCGGAAGGGGAAATGGGAAGGTAAAGCACTAACAGAAAGTAAAAAGGGAAGGACGAAGGAGGGGGAAAACAAAATCTAAGGGTAGAGGGTTTTTCTCAAGTATTTTTTTTTTTTAATATCAACCAGTCTGGTCCGGTTCCCACCTTGGAATGAGGAACCAGACCGACCGGCCACCAGTTCCAAGAATGGGAACCGGGAACTAGACCGTTCTCTCCGGTAACCGCCCGGAATTGGTTGGTCTGGTTTGGTCCGGTCTGGTCCGAATGGTTCCCATTGCACACCCTTATTCCTAATGGCATGTAATGTAACTTTATTATTTTTTTTTATTTTCTTTTTGAAGGTTTCATAATAGTAAGATAATACTTTCTAGTCAATTTTATCAATTGCAGTGGCTGTACATTTGCTTTGACAACACATCGTTAAGTCTCTCTCTCTCTCTCTTTCTGACTATGATTGCAAATTGGAATTACCTGTTCTGATTATACAGATTGACACTCAAATACAGGAACGTCACGGAGCCATTTGAAGAAACCATTGTAATCTTTTCTCTGCCTTTTTATGATTCTTCTTACTAAGTAAATTATAGAGAGTTTGTCCATTTATGTTCTGACCTTATAACAAGTTTTACTCTTTTCCACATCGAATGGAGAAAGGAGGCTTGCGATGACAACGGTTGCAATGAAATTACATAAATCAATTTCTTGAAATTCTATTTGACAGTATTCAACTTCTGATAATAAGGTTCTTATATAGTTCTGAGTTGCCAAGCTGTTTAAAAGGATGATATTTCTATTAAAAAAAAAATCCTTTGCAAGGTCCTAAGGTTGAATGAGAGTATAATAAACTTTTTTGATATATTATCTTTATACTTGTATTTTATAAAGAACTGAATTTTTACTGCTTACTTATCCATGGATTATGTTGAAAGTGAAGATTAAGGGGGAGGTATGTATTTTCTGTTCATAATTTTTTTTTTCTGAATTTAATGGGGATTTGCTCATTTCAGCAAGTAAAAAACGAAAATGACAATTCAGGATTACACATTTTACAATGCCATAATTATGTAGTTTTCTAACGACTCATATTGACTTTTTCACACGCTCCTTGTCTGTCTTGACCAAATTAATGATGAATGGTGTCCAATGAAGAGCAATGTGGAAAGAACAAATTGATGTGGAGGGTGCTTCTGGGTGGCTTCTGGTCATCTCATGCTTCTTTGGAATATGAGTGGTTCTGTTTGCTGTGTGCGAAGTACTTTAGATAGGTAGTGAAGATCATAGCATAAATTAACCACGAGGAACTACTTTTAAAGGGTGGATTTTGCCTCTGCTTTGTCCATGGAGCACAGAGATTCATCGGCATAACACTATCTCATCATGCAAGGTAATTTTTTGGTAATATCTTTGGGATTTATCAAAGCGGCGCTCTTGAGTCTCCATTTTATGTCATAAAGCAGAAGTCTCCATTTTAATCCCAACGAGCCAAGATTCTCACACATCTCCACAATTAACATGGGGCATAATCTTGCTAAAATTCCATGAACCGCTTGCAATAATCACTATCAAAATTTGTGGGAATCGCGGATCCATAGTTTGTGCATTATTGATAGATTTTTGGACAATACCACGAACACGGCATTATTCGTAAGGTTCAAAGTGCCATCCTTTGTTCCATCATCTTTAGATATTAATTAAAAGGTATTCGAGGAATTTCTCTTTAATTTGCATGGAGCCAAAGCTTTTTCTCTTTTGTTTTGTTTTTTGGTCGGGGCAAGGGGCAAGAAACTACTGAGTTATGAAAAAGGAAGAAAAGCTAGAATTCCACCCCATCATAAAGGAAAAAGGCTGTTTAATGATCCCCGAGTAAAAGAGAGAAAAAAAAACAAAAAAAGCGGTTCCATGACTTCTGAGTCAAAAAGAAAAAAGAAGAAGAAAGCGCGTCAAAAATCTGTCTAGAAAAATCGACACATTCTTATAAATCTCTTCACAATTTCCATTAGTACCAAACCTGCAACTCATTTCATTTTTCCTTGCTTTCATATTTACTGCTTCCTTGAGCTTTGAGTCATGAAACTCGTAAGCACGAGTTTTGTAGAGTTTCAATCACCCCATTTGCTTCTTGGCATTGCTCTTGTATTGTGCCTTAACCAAGTCTCGTCCACCACCAATGAAACAGACAGAGTCGCATTGCTCGCATTTAAGGCCAGCATAACCGGAGATCCTTTAGGTGTGCTCAACTCATGGAATAATAGCATTGGCTTTTGCCAGTGGTATGGCGTTACGTGTAGCCGGAAGCACCGAAGGGTCACGGCCCTAGACTTGTCATCACAAAGACTCTCCGGATCAATCTCTCCCCATATTGGGAATCTAAGCTTCCTAAGGGAAATGCGGCTTCTCAACAACAGTCTTGATCATGAAATCCCACCACAAGTCGGTCAGCTGCGACACCTTCGTCACTTTAGACTTAACAACAATTCATTGGTCGGTGAAATTCCCAAAAACATATCGGTTTGCTCTAACCTTGTCACCCTCCTTCTCCATGTCAACCGACTAATCGGAGAGATTCCTGGAGAGCTCGGTTCACTATCGAAGCTACGGGTGTTCGCTTTGTCTGTTAATAATTTGATTGGGAGCGTGCCTTCCTCCATTGGAAACTTATCTTCATTAGAAGCCTTTTATTTAGGCTTCAACAACTTGGGCGGGAGCATTCCCCAAAATCTAGGCCACCTGACAAACTTGCAACTCATTTCCCTTACAGAAAATAGATTGTCAGGTACAATTCCATCTTCGTTACTCAATCTCTCTTCGCTAGTTCATTTTGCTGTTGGAGACAACTGGATACTAGGGACTCTTCCCACAGATATAGGCCTCAAACTCCCTGTTCTTGAATATTTGGAAGTCTACCTGAACCAACTTGAGGGGCCGATTCCCCCGTCGATATCGAATTCCACAAAATTATGGGCCTTTCAACTTCAATCTAACAAATTTTCTGGGAAAGTACCTTCTTTTGAAACTATGCATGAGCTTTATTGGTTTATAATCTTTGATAATCAGCTTGGAAGAGGAAAACCTGGAGACTTAAGCTTCCTTTGCTCCCTGACCAACAACACCAAATTAATTAATGTACAGATTCACATGAACAAGTTTGGTGGGGTGTTACCAAAATGCATAGGTAATTTATCTACTACTCTCATGACACTTATAATAGATGAGAATCAAATATCCGGTGAGATTCCAGAAGAAATTGGGAATCTTGTCAACCTAGATCTATTGTCTATGGGTCCCAACCATCTTTCAGGTGGTATACCCTCAAATTTGGGGAATCTACAAAATCTAGTGAAACTGTACTTAAGTGATAACAACTTGCAAGGGACCATCCCATCTTCTTTTGGAAATTTAACCAAGTTGATTGTACTAGGTCTTGGCAATAACAAATTTCAAGGGCAAATTCCTTCCCATTTGTCAAACTGTCGGTCTCTTAATCTTCTTCATCTATCTAATAACAATCTCAGTGGTGCCATACCCCCACGGCTTATAGGTCTCTCATCATTAGCGATTATTTTGGACTTGTCTCATAACCATCTGACTGGGGTTCTACCCATAGAAGTTGGCAACTTGAGAGGTCTGACTGAGTTGGACATCTCGGACAATTTGTTGGGAGGTGAAATCCCCGATAGTTTAGGTGATTGCACTTCATTGATAGCATTGAGGATGGGGGGCAACTTCTTCCATGGGTCCATTCCTCAATCAATAAGATCATTAGGAGGCATTGAAGAGATGGATCTTTCACGCAACAATTTGTCGGGTCAGATTCCAGAATTCTTAACAATATTTCATTCCTTGAAAGTCTTGAATTTGTCATATAATAAATTTCAAGGCATGTTACCATGCGAAGGAGTCTTTAAGAATGCTACTGGTACTTCCATTATTGGGAACAATGAGCTCTGCGGAGGACTGCAAGAATTTCACCTCCCCAACTGCATTTTTAAAGGCTCCAAGAGAAGAAAGACTAATATAATGGTATTGTCTATTTCTATTATTTTTGGAGTTCTTGGAACATCTCTTTTGCTTGCTCTTATATATCTTTTTGGGTTGAAGAAGAAAGTAAATAAACCAGTTTCAAGTTCGACAAACGATTCGCGTTTGAATGTATCTTATGGAACACTCCTAAAAGCGACAGATGGATTTTCTTCAATGAGTTTGATTGGTGTTGGAAGCTTTGGTTCTGTATATAGGGGGATACTCGAGGGTGATGGGACTATTGTTGCAGTGAAAGTGCTTCATTTAGTGCTCCGCGGTGCTCTGAAAGGCTTCATAGTTGAGTGTGAGGCATTAAGGAATATTAGACATCGAAATCTTTTGAAGATATTGACAGTTTGCTCAAGTATTGATTATCAAGGAAGTGATTTTAAGGCCTTAGTCTATCAATTCATGGACAATGGAAACCTGGAAAGGTGGCTGCATCCAAACACAACATCATCTCATAGGAATGAGCTTCCGAAAAGGTTGAATTTCATTTGGAGGATAAATATTGCTATTGATGTTGCTTCTGCACTAGATTATCTTCATCACAGGTGCCACATTCCCATCGTTCATTGTGATTTAAAACCGAGCAATGTCCTCTTAGATGCTCAAATGGTCGCACATGTGGGTGACTTTGGATTGGCGAAATTCCTTCTTGGATCATCCACTAATATTGTAGCTAATCAGATGAGCTCAATGGGTCTTAGAGGGACAATTGGTTATGCTCCACCAGGTAATCTTTCTACTTTCTATTCTAATGATATGGACTCCATATTCTTTTTTTCTGATTGGCACTCCCATTTTTATCTTCACTGTGATCTAAAAATGTGGTAGAGTATGCAATGGGATGCGAGGTCTCAAGAGAAGGAGATATCTACAGTTACGGTATTCTCTTATTAGAGATGTTCACGGGATTGAGTCCCACCGATGACAAATTCGGGGACAATTTGACTCTCCGTAGTTTTGTCACAGCAGCTTTGTCTGAACGAGCCTTGGAAATTACAGATCACATTCTACTTCTAGAAAGAGAGAGTCGTTTTGATCCCAATAGTCCCAAAAGCAATGACATATTTCAAGAGTGTTTGGTTATGGTATATAATATTGGAGTGGCTTGTTCCAATGAAGTGCCTCGAAGACGGATGAGCATCGGCGGTGTTGCAAATCAATTGCAAAAGACTAGGGAAAAGCTTTTTGCATTGGGTTTTCAGGAACAAGATGAACTATCACAGGTGATATGATAGTTTCTTAACCTCTCCCTTGTCTTAAATATTTAGTTTTGCTTATGCTAGTGCAAATATACATTGTAAAATGTGTAGCAGAATAGAAAATCAATTCTTCATTTTCAATATAAGGTAATAGTTCATTGTCATTCCTCATCTGTATATGTAATAAGCTAGCATATGCCCCACAGTGCGGGACCTTAAGTAAAACCTGTTAAAATTTGTCTCGAGTTTGAAAACATGGACGCAACTCAACCCCAATCGAAGTGTGGGATAGTCAGGCCATATAAAAAAAAGTCGAAATTGGACTTTGAAAATGTATTAACTGGATAGAAGCAGTCGTTTCTGTTAGGAGATAAGAGTTGATTATCATTCCTCATCTGCAAAGATTATTGCACTAGCATCCGGCCCATGATGCACAGTCTTGAGCATTGCTATCATATTTTAAAAAATCAGTCTAAAAAAAAAAAATCAGTTCTTTTATCAGTATGAAGCTCATTAAGACGAATAAAATCGATTACCATCGGCTATTTTCAATTGATATTTATGATCAACCTTTTCCAATGAATGAATAGTTGTTCTTAGCAGTTTATTTTAACGCAGTAACATTGTCTCCTTTTTAACTGGAATTTTTTCCCCTTGCAATCTAGCTTTTGTCCAGGCTTTCTAACTTAGAGGAGTGCTTGGTTTCTTTCTACAGCTTCACTAGGAATCACCATGCGTAGCCCAAGTTGTGCGAGATAGTTGGAGATGAGTGATGTTGCTGTCAGGCCAAGTATCTCTTTCAGATTCAGCTTCAATAAGCAAATGCTCTGTTTGTGAAGTAAAAATGATGGTCTGGAATGAATAGAATATATAGCTTTCTGATTCAGCTTCTTTGTATGCAATAAGTCGAGAACAGATCCGAATAGATCTGGACGGTTGCTATAATGGTTTAGCTTGAGTAGTCTTATCCCAATTCTGATCGTGCAATCTGTGCTGGTTGTGTTTCTCTAATGGGGAATGGATCTCCAGAACTGCTAATCCTAAAGTATGCCAGTTTCATTACTCTTGCTATGCCAAAATTTTTCCTTCTCTCGTTCATTCATTTCTTTTCACAATAGAACTTGTTCGATTGATACAAAATGCGTTCTGTCTGCTATCAATTCTAGCCAACCAGAAATTACCGGGACGTACCATCATGTCCTCATCAAGGAGAAGACTAATGGGCTTAAGACGATAACGAACTATAGCCATTTCATTATGATGATGGACATAATCCCAGGCGTGTGATATCGATGGTGATGTTCTCAGTCCCTGAAGAGAAAACACATATTCTTCGTCTAGTCACATTCCTCATTCCTTACCCAATCCTTTTGCAAGTTTCCAATGACTGAAACTCCATAACCAAGTAACAACCGCCTCCAAATTGATGCCCAAATTGTTAACACATACCTGAACAAAGCTCGGCCGGGCATGGTGACCCTGGCCAAAAGTTACCTCGAAAGTTCATTTGTAGCTTTCAAACGGGCAGGAAACGACTGAAAGAGAAATCTATACTGATGACCACCAACATCGTTACTCTTGACGGCACCGCAAAAATTAGGCACCGACCAGTTACAAGGTCGTGCCTTCATTCTCTTCTTGGATAGCTTTATTTATAGTTTTAAAAAATCATAAACAAAGCTATATTAAACTCATTTAAATTTTTTTCTATGATTACTTTATTTATAGTTTTAAAAAACATTTTCAAATTTAAACCTTAAACCACCTCTAACTAGCTTTTGTTTTTTTTTTTTTTTTTTTTTTTGGTCGGTAAACTAGCTTTTGTTAGGTAAGTGTAATTTAAGTGCATTTCACTTGTAGTCACAAAGCTTCGCTGTATATCTTACGATGAAGTTATCGAACTCTGATTTTAATGGCCCAAGATATTGAATATTCATCTTTTGCAATTAATGTGTTTTGACGGGAGTTCGATGCAAACATGGCCAACATGCCTAATGAAATCTAAGTGGATATCACGTGTTTTTTTTTTTTTTTTTGTCCTACTGTAAACTTATTTTGACTTACTTGAACTGTAAGCTAATGCGATATGATTGTCACATAAGCACTTTATTAGGAAATTGTTCAAATCTTGACAAGGATGCATTAATCGTGAAGAAAAACCAACTTCGTATAGCATTAACGAAAGCTAAAAGTCCGCCAAAATGTATTGAAGTTTACTGATCAAAAGCGAAAATTACTTGGTCATAAGTTGACACCCTAAAATATGGCACGTTCTTGGGGATAAGTACACTATTGGTATCATAAGTTGTGTACGGCGCTCACTTTGGTGCCAAAAGTTTCCACCGAATCACTTAAGTGCCAAATCGGAGAAAAAACGATCACTTTGGTGCCACCAGCGAGAAATTCCGGCTAAAATGATTACGTGGCATTTATATTTTAAAAAAAAATTGACAACTCTTAATATTGTCCACGGTGGATGGCATAAAACGTCGCTGTTTCCTTTTCTTCGTAAGAAACAACGTTGTTTTACCATTCCACGTGGATTACCTACAAAATGATCGTCGTATAGTGGATTCACTATGGTAAAAAACGACGTGGGCCAAAAACGGTGTTCGTATAGGATTCTCACTTGATGCCGCCAGCCGTAGCTCGCTGACCCACCGTCGTTCACTCGCCCACCGTCGCTCGCCCGCCGTCGCTCGGCCACCACTGTAGTTGCGCCGTCATTCACGTTCGTTTACTAGCTGCACCCTCAACTCTCGCTCACTCAGGTTTGTCATGTTCTCTACGTGGAGGGCAAATTGAGGGCTCAGCTCAAGAGAAAAGTGGTGGGGAAAGTGATGGGGACCAAATAGAAAATTTGAGGGTTTCGTCGTTCATTTGCTTTCTTTTGTGGGGACCGAATAGAAAAATAGGGTGCGGAGGGGAAAATGGGGCTCAACTCGGGAGGAAACAGTGGTGGGACTGAATTTATTTAATTAATTGGACTGCTTATGTGGGGGAAACAAGGGGACCGAATGTGATTGAATTGAAAAATGAGTGGTGGGACCTCACTTTATTTATTCAATTTGGTTTATTTTGTTTCTGTAAAAGCACCGAATTGGGGAGATTAGTCGCATTTGTTTCTTGACAACAAAACGACAAGGACTTGCATGTGAAGTTGCTAATTTTGTCATGTGGTCCCAACAAGTAATGACATTTGTTTTTTTTCATTGGGTGCAGCATCGACATGGACGCGAATCAGGTAGGCATCATTGTTTGCTATGGTGGAGAGTTTCTTATTGGCACCGATGATTGGGAATATACTGGTGGAAATGAAGGTACTATTTATGTCAATGTTCAGAAGCCATCATATATTGATTTTCTGAGGGATTTAATGTATTTTTTACGATGCAAAGTGCAAAAACTACATTATTGTGTTCCCGGGAAGGAATTGAAGGATGGCTTGAGATTTTTTAATGACGATAATGGTATTAAGGATATCATTTACCATTATTTTCACGGTGAAGAAGCTAAGGTATATGTTGAGTATTATAGTGGTGATGAGAATGAGGATGATGATGAGGATGGTGAGGATGAGGATGGGGATGGGGATGAACAGACCACCACTGAAAGAGGAGAAGTGAGGGATCCTATTCAAGCGAGTAATCAGGTCGGGGATGAAAGAGATGAAACGGAGAGAACTCACATTGATAGGGATGAACAAACAGTGAGATGTCCTGAAAGCTTGGGTGAAGATTTGGGTGAAGATGTGGGCGAAGCAAACTTCATTGGATTAGAATGGGAAATTGCTTTATCCATTGGATCGGAAGATGAATATTTTGCTTCAGTAAATTTCCCAAGTGACGAAGATGATGATGAACTCGCACAATCAATACAAAAGCAAAGGGAATATCTGAGAAAAAAACTTGCACCTTCAGCAGAGAAGCCCAAGCCAGTAAATGGGAATGGAGTTCCAGCTAAAGGTAATAGAAGTGAAGATGAAGAAAGCTGTGGCGATGAAGTTGCTAGTTCAGAGAATGAGCTTGACAATGATGATGAAGAACCTGCTCGTCGAAGAAAAAGTAAGTACCTTTGCTATGATCCGACTGTTGATAAACCTATTTTGTCTGTGGGCATGAGATTTGACGATGCCAAACAGTTCAAGGAAGCTGTTGTGAAGAACTCCATTGGTGAACAGAGGAGTGTTCAATTCATTAGAAACACGAAGGAATTTGTGAGATCTAAGTGCTCACAACCCAATTGTCCATAGAAGCTTTATGGTGCGCCGAGTAAGAATGAGTCATTCTAGATTAGGTCATTATAGGAGGAGCATACTTGTCCAATTATCTTTAACAATAAAAGAGTAACAAGTGTGTGGTTGTCGAAGCATTTTTTCAATACTATCAAAGCAATGCCCGAGATCAAGAGTTCTCAATTTCAACAGTTAGTAAAGAAGCAAGTAGGAGTTAATGTGTCAAGGAACCAATGTAAGAGAGCAAAGATGAGGGTGATAAAAATACTGATGGGTGGGTATAAGGAAGAATATGCGCAGGTATGGGACTATGCCGGCGAATGCATGTTTCAAAACCCATCTAGTAAGGTGTATGTAGAGGTTGTGGAGAGGCCACTCCCTGATCTTGGGCCTAGATTTGATAGATTTTATGTCTGTTTTGACGCATGCAAACGGGGTTTCTTGGCTAGTTGTAGAAGAGTTATATGATTGGATGGATGCTTTCTAAAGGGTTTGTGTAAGGGGGAGTTGTTGGCTGTTGTGGGGAGAGATGCCAATAGTCAAATGTTTCCGATAGCTTGGACGGTGGTGAAGATAGAGAACAATGATATTTGATCCTGATTTCTCAAAAATTTAATGGCTGACCTTGAGATAACCGATGGGGGATGATGGGCATTCATGAGCGATCAACAGAAGGTAATTTCATTGTCAATTAATTCACTCCCTTTTAATATTAATCATTTGCATATTTTTCCTAACTTGTATCTATTGGTTTGAATTTTTGTAGGAACTTATTCCTGCATTGGCTGAGTTGATGCCACATGCTAAGCATAGAATGTGCGCGAGGCACATATATGCAAACTGGTCAAGGAACTTCAAAGGAGATAGGTCAGAGCCGATTCGCGAGATAGCAAAGAGTACCAACATGACTGATTTCAGATTAACCAAATAAGGATTGTTGTAGCTGACAAAGGAAGGTTTTGATGCACTCTTCCAGACAGAAGCTAAGCACTGGTGTCGGGCCTTCTTCAGCGAAGATTTCAAGTGCGATATCATTGATAACAACCTCAGTAAAGCTTTCAATGGCAGAATTTTAGAGGCCAGATGCAAACCAATCATCAGCATGCTTAATGATATTCGAGTGATGGTGATGACTAGACTGCATAGGCAAAGAGATGAGGCTATGAAATGGACTAGAGACTGTGGCCCTAGGATTATGAAGAGATTGGATGCAAACATTGCTGCTAGTAGGTTCTACTATCCAATTTGGAATGGAGATAATGGACAAGAGATTATTCAAGATCATGATAAGTATGTTGTCAACCTGGATAGAAGAAAGTGTTCATGTCGAGCTTGGCAACTGAATGGAATTCCCTGTGCCCATGCAATTTATGCTATTCAGATGAAGCAAGAAAACTTAGATGATTACATATATGATTGGTACAAAAAAAGCCTGTACCTTGCTTCATACCAATTCATGATGCAGCCTATTAGAAGCAGCAAATTTTGGGAGCCAACAAATCATGAAAGCCCTCTACCTTTGCCGTTGAAGAAGCAAATTAGAATGCCAAAAAAGAAAAGAAGAATGCAGTAGGAAGATGCATCAAGTCAGAGGATGAGTAGGACTGGCTCAAATATGAAATGCTCCTATTGCCGCAAGAGATGGCACAATAAGAAAGGTTGTGAGCTGAAAAGGCAGCATCAACAGTAAGATGTAATGGCTTTAGGTAGGATAGAAGGCCCTACTGAAGAGCTTCTTGTTGGGCCTAGTGAAGGTATAACAGAAGGCCCTGCAGTAATGCCTACTAAAGGGTAAACAAAAAGTCTTGCTGTAAGGTAAGTATCCTTTTTACCTCAGTAACTTTACATTTCCTATAGAGTTTGATGGTTGACCATGTGTACTGGCTTTTCTTGTGCTTTTCCTCTATCATGCACTTGTAATTTGATAAGTTTTCTACATTTGTTTCCACCATGAAAATGAGTAGATGTCTAATTATTCATTATAGTTGGTTATGATCCTGATATAGTACATTGTTGTAAGGCCTTCTAAAGGGCCAAAAAAAGGCCTTGTTGTAGGCTCAAGTGCAGGGACGGGGATTGAAATAGGCAAGACAGCAACAACAACAACTAAGTCCACTGTTGAGCAAACGAGAAGAAAAAAATTTCCTATAAGTTGTACATCGCTGTGTTTGTCTTTTATGGGCTGAATTTTAAATTTGTTATGTGTTTCTCAGGTGAGAAGACGAGCAACTGCACAAGTTGTAGAGGCTGCTCCCCCATCTGTTGCTGTCGAAAATGATGCACCACAGCAAACAAGAGGGGCTCTTGGAAAAAGATTAAGGCAATATTGTCACGCTCTGATCCTTAGGCATGCGCACATCCCTTACCTTTGGTCGATTTTAAAATGCGATATCCTAAGACTACGTATCGCCGACCCTTTCATTTTCAATATGCACATGCGGAAGCAGTTATAAATCCCCAGACAATAAAACAATGGGGTAGAAAAGCAAGGCCATAATTTTCATACTGAAATTCTCAACTACTCTTTTATACAAGCACCTCATAATATATAATGCAATACTATTCACAGGGATCTGATCTAACATTTATCCACATATAGTCAAGGTATGACAAAACAGGATGGGATCTCAGTCCTCATCCGGGTCGTACTCAGGATCCTCCTCATGGTCATCTTCTTCTCCAAAATCTTCATTCTCATCTGGTTCCACATTAGGGTTCTCCTATTTAGATTTCTCCTCCTCAGGCTCCTCATTAGGGTCCTGAAATGGTTATTCAATAACCATTAAGACCACGTCTTAGCAAGTTCTACCCCCTAAGACTCGATTAGTAAACTAATACACCTTAGGACTGCCTATGCACAACATGAGTCAAAGGACTTACCTTGGCCTCAGATTCCACCTGCATATTAGCACAATTCAATAGTCACCCAAGCAATCACATCACAGATCGATATTTCGATCAATCGACCTAGTCGATTTCATGTTAAACGGACCATTCATTGGTCATTTCAATTCAATTCAATAAATCAATTCACGATATGAGATCAAAGCAATGATCAATCGACCTAGTCGATTACATGTCATCACGACCCATGCTTGGTCGGCACATTCAATACTATCTATAAGTCCGACCATAGTCCAGGACTGCTCACTCTAAGCTGATATATAGATAGTATAGCTCGCACTAAGCTGATAGGGTTAAGGTATACTGCTCTCGCTAAGCTGACATATTGCCCGTAGGCTGATATAGTATACCGGTATACTGCTCTTGTTAAGCTGACATATCGCCCGCAAGCTGATATAGTATACCCCTGATGCTCACTCTAAGTTGATAAAGTGTACTACTCGCACTAAGCTGACATATCGCCCGTAGGCTGATATAGTACACTAGTATACTGCTCTCGCTAAGCTGACATATCAGAGCCCGTAAGATGATATAGTATACTGTTCTGATCATTTAATCAATTCCCTCTTTTATCATGCTCGATAAAATGACCGTGCGTGGGGACACAGTCGGCCTTAGCCAAAATATAATATTTTCCTTTCCATAACTCCCACATTTTCAGTATTCCACTCAAACATTTTTTTTTGGCACTATCAACCGATGCCCGATCATTTTTCGATTAATAACCAATGATTATCCAATTAAAGAATAATTTCCACTTTCACAAATAATTCAATTTAGCACAAAATAAAGCTCAATTAAATAAACGAATTGCACCGCAACAATCAGCACAAAATTCCGGTCACTGGCCATTCCAGTTGAATTTCCGGAAATAAATAATTAAATAAATAAATTTCGAAAATTAAATAAATAAACACAATAAATTCAATTTAGCACAATATAAAGCTCAATTAAATAAACGGACTGCACCACGATTATCAGCACGAAATTCCGGTCACTGGCCATCCCAGTTGAATTTCCGGAAAATAAATAATTAAATAATTAATTTCGAAAATTAATATTTAATTCCTAAAAATTCCACTTAGGCCCGAATTGCCTAATTAACACTCGATAAGGGTCGGGGAAAATCCCAAGAAGCATCCAATAAATACTATAGGCAATTCTCTATCTAAGTACACTAACCACCTAACTAATATGCAATGCAATCAACTAATAATCGCTAATCCATTCTAATCTAACCACCTAATTGCACTTAATTAAATCTAATCAACCTTTAAGTATAATTAGCAAACTAAGAAGGCATTAGTGAGCAAAACTCACTTGATTAAAAGCGGGGACCGGGACACCGCGACGACGGCTGAAATTGGGCTTTCGACGACACCGACGAGCTTGGACCGGGCCTTAAACTTGGCCCAACAAATCTCAGCCCAACTGAGATTTGTTCTTGCTTTTGGGCTGGACCCAAGTTGGATTTGGGCCTGCTGAAGATGGGCTGAGCTGAACTTAAGTAGGGCTGAAGTCTTGGGCTGGGCTTGACTGAAATAGAACCTGCTGGCTTCAAGATGGGCTGCTGGAATTGAAGGTGGGCTGGACTCGCGGACTGAGTTGGAGCTGCAATTTTGTGGGCTGCTTGCTCACTGGCTTGGGCTGCAAATGGGCTTGCTGCAGGTTGGGCCGAACTTGCTGGATCCGTGGACTTCAATTGGCCTTCGCTGGATTGATCTGAACTGAAATCGTGTGGGCTGAAGACAGGCGACTGGGCCGAAGACTCGTAGCTGGGGAAGACCGAAGCTGCTGGAGGTTGCTGGGCTTCTCGCGGACGGGCTTCTCGTGGACGACACTGGGTTTTGTTGCTGGACTCGGTGAAGACAAGCAGCAGTGGAGCTGCACGATGGAGAGAAGCCGCGAAGAAGGAAGTGGTGGTCTTCGGTGGACTGTTGGAGAAGTGCTGGCCGCTGCTTCGGTCTTGATGGACATGGCAACGGCAGCAAATTCGGTGGAGACGTTGGACATGTGCGGCTTCGGCTTCGCTGGCTTTGGTCAACAAGATGGAGGAGCTGTTGGTTCCGTTGACTACGAAGACGCGTGGAGATGGGGCGGCCTGCTGGCGTCCAAGGAGCTGAAGATCGGAGGGAGGCCTGCAGGGGAAATCAGCTTCGTGGGAGTGGCAGCAAGGAATGGAGAGAGAGAGAGAACTCGGTGGATGGGAGTGGCCGCGTGAAAAGGGGACAAAGGGTTTCGGTCGTTTATGGGTGGATGGAAAAAATGATGATGATGATGTGGTAAGGGACGTGAGGAAGAGGGAAAGGGAGGCGAACGCTGGCGGAGAGAGAAAGAGACCGGCGAGACTTGCTGAAGAAGCCCAAAGAAAAGAAAGAAAAGTCATGATAAATATCTAATATCATCATTAGATTAGCCTCAAAAGTCCATAGGCTTATCCTATGGTGTTCCCCTAAATATCTTCTTGAAATATAATCCTCAATTAACTCAATTTTGATGTCCAATAATGCAGCTCCCACCTAGCTCCGAATTTAACAGTTTAAACTTCAATTTCCTCAACAAATTTCCCAATTGAGGTTCAAATTTGATGTAGAAAAAGCCCACATAATTTCTACAATTCCCCTTCGCCAATTAGCTCGGTTTGCAAATCGAAACTTCCTTTAATTCGGCCAATCTGAACCTTCGTTCATTTCCGAATCATCCAAAGTGATTTTCCGTAAAAATCCCGAACTCGACGGAACCTCTCCGAAAGACAAGACGACATCCTATAAATGAATTGCGACATGCTCGAATGTCCGATTTCCGAAACCGAATTCTATTTTGTGGTTAAAATCGATCGAACGCGATTTTAGTCCGATTCAACCTACCGGGTAGCTTTTAAGGATTTTACCACGGTTATATCCCTTAACGGCTTCACCCAATAGATTAATTAACTCGTGAGTGATCAGCTCAGAGAAAATGGACCATAGGCGCCCTGGCGAAATGCCCATTCCATATATTCGAGACGGGGTCGAAATTCGGGATGTCACAAATATGGTTATGGGATTTACACAGATGAATGAATTGGAATGACTATTTTGAATGTAAGATTTGTAGGCCTCATGCATTTAATTTGTTGTATCTTAATTTATTTGGTTGACAATATCGCTATGTTCTTGTAGCTTAGGAGAATTTCGGAGGTACTTCTCTCTCAAGGTGGGCTAACTCAAGAATCAAGTGCACAGCCAAATAAGAGTGCTCCAAAGAAGAAGACATTGGGTATAGCTGCAAAACAGCCATCCAAATAGAACCCAGCACCAGTTCCATCTCAACCAACGATTGGGCGCGATAGTAATGATATGGACCAACACATGACACATGCTAGAACAAGAATAACCACCGTCAAAAACAAGGAAAATGAGGTGACAAAAAGGCCAGTTAAAGAACCTACACATCCAGTTCGAAAGAGTACTCGTATTATGAATCAATTCAAAGCTCTAAGACGAAAAGGAGATCAGGGTGTTGTCCATATTGACTGATGGGAGGGTGCTGGACATGGTCTCTTTTTATGTGGTGCTGGACATGGTCTCTCTTTTTATGTTTTCTTTTTTTAGGAGGGTGTTGGATATTATATTACTGATGGTAGTTGCTGCCTCCATATTGCCATTGGGTTTTTTTTTTAAGAGAATGCTTAACCTTCAGTAATTAGGGAGTGAAGTTCATGTTTTTCTTTTCTTTTGTAAACAATTGATCAATGTCATTGACAATAGCTGTTTATGTTATTTTCTCTTGGCTTGGTTTCGGCTAATAGCTAGCAAGATAGTTATCAGTTATGCTGTATATTTTTTTTGCTGTTGGTGCAATGTTCTTATGAGGTTGCTATTATTTTTAGATTTAGATATGTGCATATAGTGTTGCTGGTTGAAGTTGTTGATGCGTTGATGCTATTTGTGGGGTTCTGTTTGTATGTGCTGGAACAAGATGCAGTTTTGGGTGCTGGTGCATCTCGTTGCAGGGCTATTGTGATTGCAAGAAGATGCACCAGCAACCCAACTGGTGCAAGAACAAGATGCAAGATGCATCACGACTAGTGCAAGTTTGAAATTGGCACTCAAGCGATCACTATTTACAACTTGTGCAATAGAAATGATCACTTTGTAATCGCAACTGGCACTTAAATGATCACTTTTATAAAAACTTGGTACTCAAGCGATCACTATTTACAACTTTTGGCACTAAAATGGTCAATCGTTAATTTGCCACCATCCCTTAATTTTGCCATGGTTTGCAGTTGCAGCAAACTAGCAAACCAGCAAACCATTATAACGATAAAAATGCAGCAACCATTCTATTTGAAGCAAAAACTAACCAAAACAAACATTGACAATACACAACTAAACAATAAAAAGTGCTCAGAACTAATGCATCCCTTCCAACTCCAACCTTCCATTTCGCCATGGTTTTTAGTTGCAGCAAACCAACAAACCAGCAAATCAAGAGGGCAAATAAAAAATGCAGCAAGCAAACATTGCATTTATGAAGTGTTCACAATTAATGCATTCCAACTCCAACCTTGCATTTCTACCATGGATTACAACAAAACCTTCTGCTTTATACAAAAATGGTAGACATACAAACTTCGACTATGGTAGACATACAAACTTCCTCTCATTACTCACTTCACATTTGAATAAACTACCCAAGAGAATAAGAACACAATCAACGCTCGATAAAAGTTTCTTTCAATTTTTAGCCTTGAAACCTCCCTCTTCAAATGGTTGACCAGAGATGTTAAACCCTTCATTTGAGCTTGCATTGAGTCGACAACCTCCAACTCGTCCATTAACGCAGGTGGAGGTTGATTTCGTCCTTCAAGTAACTCCAGGATCACCTCTGTCGCTCGATCAGAGAATTTCCTATCAACCCATTTGAAATATTTGCACTTTGAGCCTTCTCTATATCTACTGCACCCATGAAATCTTCTCCCGGGATTCAATCGAGTCCAAGATGTTCTTCTCGGACTCGGTAACCCACAATAACCGTAACACTCACCATCTAATTCGCTTTTTTTTTTTATAGGAATGTGAGCCACTGCTTAAGCTTTTGTCTTCCATTCGCAAGAGCGAGCTGATAACTTTGAGAGAAAATCGAAATATGCACTCGAATTGGTCGAATTAGGGATTCAGGGTTTTCAATCTCCGATTCTACTCGAATTTGGGGATTTAGGGTTTCTTATTTGGGGGAAAAGATGCTAAACGGCGTTGTTTTGTTGTTTGCATGCTGATTTTATTCTCCGGTGATCCACGTCGGCTTCAAATATTAATAAAAAAATGCTACGTTAGATTTCCGGCCAACCAGATCGGAGTTGGCACCAAAGTGAGCGTTTTTCAAAATTTTTGGCACTTAAGTGATCCGACTGAAACTTTTGGCACCAAAGTGAGCGCCGTACACAACTTATGGCACCAATAGTATACTTATCTCCACGTTCTTGCGAGTGAGGCTACACCCATCATAATGGTCGATCACGAGAGGCTTACTCAATCAATGGCTATGATTGCATTGGGCCATAGACCCCAATCCAGAGGAGAACTCCTCTGGATGAACTCCTCAAGCCACAAGCTTTTAACTTCTTGCCATCCCTCACCAATCTCACTCCCATCGGAGTTCTCTTCTCTGAATAAGAACTCCACTCCCAAGTCCTGACCCCCCTTTTTCCACCACCTTCACCGTCTCTTCCTCTCTCGCTTCTCCTGCTTCTCTCGGTCACTCTCGCGCTTCAAGTTCTGGCACATAAATATTGCGGTGCGGATGGATCTGACACCAAGGATTTGCCCTTTTTTAGCGCGTAAATATTACTGGGCTGAATTCTCCGTTTTGTCTCCGTTGACGTTTCTTGATTTGGTAACTCAGGCTTTGGGTTTTCGAATTGGGTCGGAAATCGGGATCTTTTTTTTTTTTTTCTAATCTGGTGTAGAAGAAGGAGAAAGTATCCACTTGAAAGCTCGCGAATTGGGTTCTTTTTTAATTCTTAGAGTAGGTAGAATTTTGGGATTAGGGCTTTGGAGGGGCCAAATCTGAGGTCTGTAGATGGTTTGGGATTAGTACTTTGGTGGTCTCTTTAGGTTGCAGAGAGTGGGTGTGGTTTTTGGCAGGATTGAACAGGAGGTATCTAGGGCTGCTGATGCCATTTGTCGATTGGCAATTGGGTGGATTTTTTCGTTGAATTTTTTTGATATTCCGAAAAGGTTTGAGCAGGATAATGTCTTGGGCAGGCCCTGAAGATGTCTATCTACTTCCCTCGCCAGCTATCTCGACAGTAAGCTTTTTGCTTCAATTAAGCCGTGTATAATTGTGTTTTTCGCTCGATATCATTGCATCTTGGGCCAATTACCTATTTGCTCGCATGTCTTAAGGCTGAATTTTAGTGACTAAAGTGTACATAGTAGTTTTGGTAAGTCTGATGAGTTAGTCCGTTCGAATGCCTTTCGAGCTTCGCATATTCTGGGATTGTCTTTTTTCTGTATGCTTGTCGAGATGCTATTATCCATCGCAGCTGGGTCAGTTGTCTAAACATTCTTGTAATGATGCTTCGAGTGATTTATAATCTGACTCGGTATAACTAAAGTTACAAAATTTTGTAAGGTTGAGATCTTAAAACAAGACCAGAGTGAGAGGAAGATGTGTGAGTTGAGAATTTGACTTGATGTAGAGTTATTAAATGTGGTGCGGAAGAAACACATTGTCTGAAAGTGATAGGATCAGCTATTTTTCCCGAAGAGGAAAGACAAATTGACTTAGATGAGTGAGCAACCTCACGTATGAAAATAGCTTCGTGTAAGTTGCAGCATGAAATTCATGCTCTTCCTAATCTGGCAAACACATAATAATTCTTCATTTTGGTCTGTTGCGATGTTTACATGCCTGAGAGATTCTTTGTTGTTGCCCTCATGGTCGTCGTAGCTGTCATTGTTGTTGTCATTTTGATCATCAATAAAGCCTTAGCCTTGAGTTTTTTAAACTCTATCCCAACAACAAACAAATATCTGAAATGCAAAACGTATGTAATCCAGTTAAGTCAGATATGCCATCATAAATAGACTTGTATAGGCATTGATTGGGAGTATCATTAGTTACAGCACATATCTTTTATTCTTTCCCTCTAGTTGATGTGGCAATTCCTGTTTTTGCTAATGTTTTTCAGGTAATAATTTAGAGTTCTATACAGTTGAAGGATTTTGCACCATTTTAGTGCCCCAATGTAGTTGATTGGGAGGCATTAAATAATGTCAGATATTGAAATCTTTTGAAGATACTGACTGTTTGCTCGGGTGCTAACTATCATGGAATTTTAAGGCCACAATATGGTTACACAACACCATCTCATTGAAATGAGACTCCAAAAACGTTGAATTTCATTCATGGGATACGTATTGCTACTGGTGTTGCTTTTTGCACAGGATTATCTTCTTCTCCAATGACACATCCCCATCATCCATTGCGATCTAAAGCGAAGCAATGTCCTCTTAGATGCTGAGATGGTCGAACATGTTGGTGACTTTCAATTGGTATAGTTCCTCCTTAAGTTATCCCTTGATATTGTAGCTAATCAGATAGGCTCAGTGGGTCTAAGAGGGACAATTGGTTGCTCCACCAGGCAATATCATAGATGCCGAGACCGTCGGATGTGTTGGTGACTCTAGATCGGCATGGTTGCTCCTCAGATCATCCCTTGATGTTGTAGCTAATTAGATGAGCTCAGTGGGTCTAAGAGAGACAATTGGTTATGCCCTGCCAGGCAATCTCTCCCTCCCTTTCTCTCTCAAACCAAGAAAGTCTATTGTCTGTGAGGTTTGGTAGCTGCATGATAACTCTTATGCGCATTAAATTACTCTTTGGTGATCTGCACTCCTAATTTCATATGTACTATGATGTAGATGTGTGGCAGAATATGCAATCGAAGCCTGATCAAGAGAAGGCGATGCCTACAGTTAATGGCATTCTCTTGCTAGAGATGTTCATGAGATTTTGTACCACCAATGACACATTCAAGGACAATTTGACCTTCATAGTTTTGTGGCAGCATCTTTGCCTCAACGAGTGTCAGAAATTACGGACCACATTATGCTTTAAGAAAGAGTCATTTTGACCCCAATACATCTTTAGCATTGGCTTTCCGAAAGTGATGGCATATTTAAGAAGTGTTTGGTCATGGTAAATGATATCGGAGTCGCTTGTTCCAGTGAATTGCCTAGAAGATGGATGATCAGTAGAGTTGCAAATCATCTGCCATTGATGAGGGAGAAACTCTTTGCTTTGGGTTTATACTGACGAGATGAACTAGCACAGGTGGTATGATGATTCATTAACTTTTCTTTGCTCTGGCCATTGCATGTTTAGTTTTGTTTATGAGTGCAGACATACACCGAAAATGCATAACCGGAGAGATATAATCATTTCGTAAGATCATAGTTAATTATAATTCCTCATCTGTATTGATAATGCACTAGCACAAGGCCCGGGATGCACAGTCTTGAGCATTGCTATGATGTTTCCAAGTCAATCTTAGTCATAAGGTTATCATGTTGGTATTGTCACAAAGTTGATTAGAGAACCTGCAGTAAATAGTAAGAGAGAAAGAAGAAGAGAGAAGGAATAGAGAAGAGGAGAAGAAGGAGAATGTAAAAGAAAGAAACAAAGAGGGGCTATGGATTTCTGTAGTAACAGAAACCCTACACCCATTGTATTTATATTGAATATAAACTGTATATGACAATAATACCCTTATGTAAGTAAAAAAGGAAATAAAACTCTGATAATAAAGGAAACTCAATTAAAGTAACTTAACACTCTCCCTCAAGCTGGAGCATATAGGTCACCCATGCCCAGCTTGGAACAACTAGCAACAAAAGCAGGGCGAAATAATGCTTTAGTAAACATATCAGCAAACTGATCTCTAGAGGCAACGTAAGGAGTAGCAATCAGCTTCTGCTTCACAGCATCACGAACAAAGTGACAGTCAACTTCTATATGCTTAGTTCACTCTTGAAAAACAGGATTCCCAGCAATATAAATAGCTGCTTGATTATCACACATTATATCAATAGGTTGATTGATAGAAAATCCAAGCTCCTAGAGAAGAGATTTCAACCACAACAATTCGGCCACAGTATGTGCCATAGCACGATATTCAGCCTTCGCACTAGACCTGGCAATGGTAGTCTGTTTCTTGCTTCTCCAAGTAACCAAATTACCACCAATAAAGGTGCAATACCTAGTTGTAGACCGTCGATCATATGTTGACCAAGCCCAATCAGCATCAGTGTCATGCCCCGATCCTCAGGCACGCACACATCCTTCTACTTGGTCGATTTTAGAATGCGATATCCCAGGACTAAGTATCGCCAACCCTTTCATTTATTAAGCACGTGCGGAAGCAGTTATAAATCCCCAGACAATAAAACGATGGGATAGAAAAGCATGCCATATTTTTCATATTGAAATCTACAACTAAACTTTTATACATGGCATTAGACAGAGTACTTCACAAACTATTCACAAACTTCAAAGTCTCACTCTATCTACACATATACATAGGGTTCACAAAAGAGATGGGATTTCAATCCTCATCTGAGTCATATTCAGGATCATCTTGATCCTCTTTTGACTCATCTTCACTAAGCTCATTTCCTTCGAGTTCTTCATCTTTTCCTGGCTCATCGTCATCTTCTGGCTCCTCCTCCTCAGGCTCATCTATGGGCCTGAAATGTTGTCCCACAATCGGGATGAGACTATGTCTCAGCAAGTTCTACCCCACTAAGGCCCGATTAGCGAACCATTATACTATAGGCTGCCTAAACACGCACAAGTCAGAGGACTTACCTTGGCCTCAGATCCCACCTGCAAGTCAGTACAATTCATAATAGGCACCCACTTACTTAAACAAATCGAACCAGTCGATTACATGCCATCCAAATCATTCCCCACGGTGGAATATCTAAAAGTCAGGCCACGTGCATTCTCCAGGACGACTTCCCAAGTCTCTGAGCCACGTGCCTTAAACCTTGGGCCCATGTGCATTCTCTAAAGCGACCTCTTCACCAAGGTGGTACATCAAGTCACCGAGCCACGTGCCCTTTTAGATGCCATTCTCGAATACTGGACTCACATGCATTCTCTAAGGCACTAGTTCACCAAAGTGACGCATCAGATCACCGAGCCACGTGTCCTTTTTACGATGCCTGGGCCCACGTGCCTTCTCTTAGGTGCTATCTCACCAAAGTGATGCATAATTCACCAAGCCGACGTGCCCTTTTTACGATGCCATACACTGTCACCGAGCCACGTGCATTCTCCAGGAGGACATACCGAGTCTCCGAGCCACGTGCATTCTCTAAGGCGACCTCTTCGCCAAGATGACATATTCAACCACTGAACTCGCGTGCATTCTCCAGGTGATATTCCAATTCACCGAGCCCACGTATTTTCTTTCACGTGATAACCAATACCCAACGATTTCTCAATCAAATAATTAACAATCAACTCAATATGAATAACTCCTAAAAATTCATAATTAAATCAATTCCATACAAATTGAAGCTCAATTAAATAAACGGACTGTGCCACGACGATCAGCACGAAATTCCGGTTACCGACCATTCCGGTTGAATTTCCGGAAAAATAAATATTTAATTAATTAATTTCGCAAATTAATAATTAAATACTAAAAATCAAGTTAGGCCCGTAATGCCTAATTGAAGCCCGCTAAAGGTCGAGAAAAATCTCGAGATACATTCAATAAATAGTAGACTATATCTACTTGCTAAATGCACAATCAAAATGTCTAATATGCATCACAATTGTCTAATAATCACTAATCTACTCTAATCTAACCACCTAATTGCACTTAATTAAATCTAATCAACCCCTAAGCATAATTAGCAAACTAAGCAGGGATTAGTGAGATTACTCACTTGATTGAAAGCAGAGATTGGATCATCGTGACGGTGACGCGACGACGGCCGAAACCCGAACTTTCGGCGGCGTCGACGGATACTCGGGCCGGGCCCAAAAGCCTTGCAAGCCCACAGTAAAAGCTGGGCTTGACCTCGGGCTTGGGCTGGCTTCGCGGGCCCAAGATGGGCTGAAGACTGCTGGACTGGGCCGGACTGAAGTTAACAGGCTGAAGTAGAAGTTCACTTGGGCTTAATTGAAGGCTTTGCTGGGCTGAGTCCGCTGAATCGGTGGGCCTGGCTTTTGATGGACTGGCCTTCGCGGCTGCTGCAGCTGAAGCTGAAGCTGAAGCCCACGGCTTCAAATGGCCCGACTGAAATGGAAAGGAGCAGCTTCGGTCGAGCTGCTGGGCTGGTCCACGAGCTGGCTCCGCTGGCGTCGAGCTGGGAATTCTGCTTGAGGCAGGTTGACTTGTTGAGGGACGCACGCTGGCGTCAAAGACGGGGAAGAAAGTTTCGGTGAAATTGAAATGGACGAGGAGAGGTTTACGGTCAACAAACCGATGGAGGGGATGGCACAGTTGACTGGAACGTGGGCTGGCGTGACATGAGCTGGACAATTGGCTTGTCTTCTGGTAGTTGGATGGAGACACGAAGAGAGAAGAAAGATGAAGAAACAGGAGGCTTCGGTGGAGAACTTCGTGGGCGTGGGTTTTGTTTGGGCAGTTCGTGCGAAAGAAAGGGACGGCAACCCAAAACAAGAAAGAGAGAAGCAGTGACCGTCCGTGATGGTGAGCCAGAGAGAGAAAGATAAAAGAGACAAATAAACTCAAAAGATAAAAAAGGCAGGAAGTTGTCGCTTGAGAGGAGAAATGAAAGGATAAGAGCAACTAAAGTCAAATGAAAAAGGTGAAAGAAACGTAGGAGACTGAGGGGTGCAGCTGGCCGCACGAGTGGATGGGGAGGAGAGAGAAAAAGGTCGGCCAAGAGAGAAAGAAAATAAGGAAAATGTGCGTGAGAGGAGGGGTTCGTGCATGAAGGGTGCGGGCTCAAAGAAAAAGAAAATAATACAAACTAAAGTCATAATTTAATCAATTCAAAACAACTTGACAAATGGTCATCTCAGGGTCCAATCCTTTACTAATTGCACAATTTGAAGTCTCAATGAAACAGAGATGAGTCGGTTCTTTCATCTCACGAATTTCCTTCAAATCTGAATTCTCTTTCATTTTTCTCGTAAATCCGATTTTTCTGAATAAACAAATCCAGGTTGAGGCCCAATTTGAATGCAGAAAAATCCCAAACAACTTCCATTCACCGATTTACTCACACTGGACGTCAAAAATCCCTTCCAAATGACCAATCCGAATTTCCGGTTGTTTTCCGAGTCGTCCATCTCGATTTCCCGAAAAATCCCGAATTCTCTAGAATTTCCTCAAAAGGTGAGTCGACATTTTTAGAATGACTCATAACATGACAGGACTTCCAATTTCTGAAATTGAATTCAAATTCGCGGTTATTTTCAATCAAACGTGTTTTTAGTATGACCTTGCCTACTGGGTAGCTTTTAGGAATTTTTGGTGCAATTGACCTGTGGTCGATTTTCTTCGAACCACAATGAACCCATTCGACACATTGGCAACTCTCGGTCGTGTGAAAATCTTGAGGTTTCACATACGGACACGAGGTACCAAAACGACAGTAAAATCAAACTAGTGCCAATCGACGAGAAATTTCCAATTTAGTGGAGTCACCCACGATCGGCCACACATCTCAGTCGAACCGACCTATCTCTGATCTTAATTCGATTTTTAACTGTGCCATAATGACCTCTAAAGATGAGCACGGTTGAGAAACCGATTGCTGGTCGAACTCTCAAGTCTATTGCATTTAAAATCCCTTAATGGCTTCACCAAATAAGCCAGTTATCTCCTGAGTGGCCATCTCAGAGAAAAGCACTATAGTCACGTCGATGAAAGGCCCAACTTATCCGATTGAAATCAAAACCTAAAAATCAGGATGTCACAATCAGAATAGCCAACCAAAGTGGAAGAACAAATTAGATTTATAAATTAGTCCCTTACTAGGAGAGCTTTTAAGATATCGAAGAATGCAACATACAGCATCCCAATGAGCCTTCTTAGGTGACTCCATAAACTGACTCACCACACCAACTGCAAAAGAAATATCAGGACGTGTAACAGTAAGATAAATTAGTTTCCCAACTAGATGTCAATATTGATGCTTGTCTTCAATTTCATTTCCATCATCAACTCCAAACTTTTGATTTGGATCCATAGGAGTATCAACTGGCTTGGTAGCTAGTGTACCTGTCTTAGACAAAAGATCAAGAACATACTTTCGCTGAGACAAATTAATACTTTTTTTTTACTTCGTAAAACTTCAATACCCAGAAAATACCTAAGAGTTCCTAAGTCTTTAATCTGAAATTGCTGCTGAAGAAAGGACTTAACCTCAGAAATGCCGGTCATATCACTACCAGAGACAATTATATCATCCACATATACCACAAGAATGACCACCCCCGATTCCTTCTTGCGAACAAAAACAGAATGATTAGAATAACATTGGTGAAAACCACATCTGGAAATCTCTTAATTGAATTTTTCAAACCATGCTCTTGGAGACTGTTTCAACCCCTAAATGGCCTTATGTAGTCGACATACTTTACTACGATGCTCCCCCTGAGCAACATACCCAGGAGGTTGCTCCATATATACTTCTTCAGACAAATCACCATAAAGAAAAGCATTCTTGACATCCAATTGATATAATGGCCAATCGAAATTCACAGCAAGAGAAATAATAACACGAACAGAATTGTGACGTGCCACAAGAGAAAAAGTCTCAAAATAATCCACTCCATAAGTTTGAGTAAAACCTTTAGCAACGAGTCGAGTTTTAAGACGCTCGATTGAACCATCCGGATTGTACTTGATAGTGTATAATCAAGTTTCCCTTTGGCATTAATATAGACCTTCACAGCTTGGGCCCATAACAAGTAATTAGAGGATCCATTTAATTTAATAGTGGTAATTTGAACATTGACACTATCTGTAGGAGCCTTGGTATCACTCATGACGATAATCTCAATATAAATATATCTACCACTGATCAAGAAGGCTGAAACTTTAGTGCAAGAAACAAAACAACAGCACTAATGTATAATCAGATGTAATTTGCTCCATCAATTGACCAAAGGGATGCTGAAAACTCATAGATATAGACTGATGTATAGAAGAAAGTGCTCTGATTCTTGAATCTGCTGATTAGTAAGTGTTGTAATCCATGTTCGCAAACCGAACCTGATGAATCTGATGTCTTCTGATCTCATATGTATCAAGATTTGAAGAGAAAACAAATAAAAATTACAGCTTTAGGTGGCTGCGCACCAGAGAAGAATTAGGGTTACTAGGGGACTCTCAAACCAGTAATAGGATCAAGTAATCGGATAGTTAGATTTGCCCTGATACCATGTCACAAAGCTGATTAGAGAATCCGCAGTAAATAGTAAGAGAGAAAGAAGAAGAGAGAAGGAATAGAGAAGAGGAGAAGAAGGAGAATGTAAAAAAAAAGAAACAAAGAGGGGCTATGGATTTCTGTAGTAACAGAAACCCTACACCCATTGTATTTATATTGAATATAAACTGTATATGACAATAATACCCTTATGTAAGTAAAAAAGGAAATAAAACTCTGATAATAAAGGAAACACAATTAAAGTAACTTAACAGGTATTGATACTGATTTGAAAGAAAAAGATCAATCAACTACGGCCTACAGGAAATCTTAAGGTGATATTCACGATCAAGCTTTATCCCTGTAGAAATAGTTGTTCTCAGATTTCCCTTAATCTCACTGTAGTAATTATGTAAATATCAAACAAAAAGAAAAGAAGCTGAAGTTTGAAAGTCATTTTTATCATTAATAACTGTTGGATGCCTCCTGCTGTATGCTCTATCCATTTTAATGAAATGTAGTGTTTGGAATTTCATTCTTGTAAAATCCTAATTAGTGTCCTCTTTTATTGGAAATTTATATTTCACGCATTCTGGTTCAGAGGATTCCTAATTCAGAGGAGAGTTTGTGGTTTCTGTAGCTTGATTGGGAATGGCTCTCCAATGCCCATTCCCAGTTTGTTGTGCGAAATAATTGGAGATCGGTAATGTTACAGTAAAGCAAAGTCAAGTCAGTTACAAGCTTCCTAAATGAGCCATGTTCCTCTAATTTTGTGACAAAGTCATGATACTCTGGAATAAGAAACTGCTGCTATGGATTCTCACGTAGAATACTTCACTGGTCAATTTTCGTGCCCGCTGCAGTCCAACGATTGTTTAGTAGAATTAGTCTTTACTCAATTCTGGTAATTTAATTGTGTGCCCGATTCCACAATTAAGGACTGTTCTGATACTTGTAAACATTTCGCCTTTTTTATTCCATTCTCCTAAGGATGATAGGCCACCTTGCCAACTGATGAAGAACCGTAACTCCGAGCAACTGTCAACCGGTCCACAAGAAAAATACTTTCAATCATGTTTAACTTGTGTGGTTTTGTTCTCATCTGCATCTAAGTGTCTGAAACGAAGTCAAGTTATTCATGAGGAGCATTTTGGACCGGCAAAATGCATCTCGAGCATCCTTGATAGATAAACATTGGTGGACAAACCCAAGCCAAAATCAGTAGAGGAAGAAAAGAATAGGGAAGAAATTGGACATGGAAGCAAATGGGTCAAGACCGATTCCAAGCGTGAGTGGTTGCATCATAAGGAAGTGTAATTTGACGAACTTTGTAATCTTGGTTACAGCAACTCCTAGCTCACTTGTTCATTGTGGTGCTGCCACTTACAGTGCGCTGCATGAATGTTTTAATCAAAAGCCGTGTCTTCATCGGCAGCGACTTTCCTAGGCGAACATAAGCCCAAACTATGTTACGTTCAATGACTACTTGGGTTAACTATGTTTGCTGAAAATGAGAGGACATGTCAACGTTCCTGAATCAAACATAGCCCATATATATGCACGACAATAGCAGAATCCTAAAAAATTGATCAATCGATCCTTGATTTCAGTTATCATTTTGGAGTTGTAGAACTGCCTTCATCCGCTGCCTCATCACAATCTCAAGCTGAGAGGACGCCTTATGGTTTCATACTAAAAATTGTCAAAAGACAAACTCGGCTTTATAGACTTCTTAAAGGTTTTCACATATCCATATGCATTGTGTATGCAAATTTCAGTTCCTTGGAGATATAAGTCGATATCATCCTGAAAAAATTCACTTATTCATATGTTCGTCGGAGCATCCACGAACAGCCAGGAACATCAATGAGGGCTGATCTACTCCAACAATTGAAAGCATCAACAATTCATCAACGGTGTATAAATAAATAACAAGAAAGTTGGGTAGAATGGAGTCTTGTGGTTGAGCCACATTATCAAAGCTGCACTCCCTTCCACTTCTCTACATCGATTAGATAAAAAAAAAAATCTTAATTACTTATTTAGTATTGATGTTCCTAATAAAAAATTTTAAAATTGGTTCATGTAATATGTAAAGAGGTCATTTCTCACGAGCTAAATATGTTGAACAATTAAAATGTGAAATCTTTGAATATCAAAGATAAAGCAGCATGCATTCCTATTTATTGTGTATTAGCTAGAAAAGTTTGCAATATAAAGAGGTCATCATTAATTATATATGTTGAGTAATAAGAGGTTACTCAGTTAATTATGTTTAATAATAAAATAATAATAATTGTTGAATTTTTTAACTAAAAAATGTGTAATTTCTTAAGTATCGGTGGTTGCGGCATGTGGTGAAACTTCATGTTTGTGGTGTGGCGTTGTAGGCCAGATTATCATTGGTGAAACTTTAGTGGCTCATCAAATATTATATAACACGACATGTTATGATATGTTATAATCTATAGATACATATAAGTAAGAGTTTTGCATTAATTGTGTCAAAATATTAAAAACAATCAATTCCATGGTACGTGCATAGAGTTTTTTCAACATATATGATTTTTACATGTGTAGTGAATATTAGACGAAAAATGCTGGAGAGGTTTTGATGCTTCTGGTATGTCTGGGGCTAAGAAGAATTCTGCACCTCTTGGAAATTGTTGGGAGTAAAAGTTCCAATCACAAACCTATTAAATTTCTCGTTTCTTTTTTGGGGAAGAAGGGTAACGATTTTAGCATTTAACTTCTTTGCTCTTTCTATACTAGATAAATATATGACGCCACTTTGATGGAAATCAACCAGTACGATGACTTGAAAACAAAAAGAATAAGAAGAAATAACCAACCGAAATAGGCTACAAGTATCACCGGTAAATATTACAAGGTCCTAGGCTGTCAATATGTTCTTCATTGGACTTCCACACAGCATATTAATCACTAGTAAATATAACTACTGAACGATTCTTTACATACATACATACATACATACATACATACATACATATATATATATATAATTAACTCATCAATGGGTAAAGTATTTTAAAAGCAGCTAAATTATGCTAGAGCACTAGGAAACGACGGGTTTTGGAAGTGGACAGCTTAACATGATGTATTCCTGTAGTTAATAGATAAGGTCAATGGAGACTAGCGATTAACATTCTAGTGGAAACTCGAAATATTATCATAATCATAATCCAGTGCATAATTCTATTAACGTGGACGTGAAGGGGAAGCTGATGATCCTTTGGGTACTCTTTCTATGTAGCTTTAATTAGTTAATGTGCAAATGCTTTTCTGATTAGACATCTTAAAGGACTTCTGAGTGAAGTACATGGATATCAACACATGGATATCAACAGCGCGAGGCTAGTGGTCTTCCTTTAGCTTTGTAAATTGCGCTCCTCTTGGAATCTCTTTCTTTAGCTTTTTCTTGGATTGGTCAAAGGAGGAGCAACTCAGCAACAACGTTGAAATTAATGGTCTTCCATATAATTATTATAATCATACACTCGAAAATGTCTTGCTTAAATGATGTGTGTGAAACTTATATTATCACGTCTAAAAATGTTATGGTAGGAAACCTACACAAATTATATTATGAAAATTTTCATTTTCCATCTTATTGACAACCATTAATTTGCTGTTTTCTCGTAGAAAGTTAACATTTAGTCCCGATTTTCTTTCTTTTTAATTTGACGTGGACATAGGTTTGAGTTAATTTGAAAACTTTTTTAGTTGTGATTCCACCAAGGAAAACGTGAAGATCCATTTTTTTTTTCCATTTTTCTAATATATATTTGGTTTGTGGAAAAAAATTGAACCAGAATTGAGATATTGGAAATCATATTTATATTTTAGGCTAAGAAAGAATGACAACAAAAAATATTTACATTATGAGATATTCTACGAAAGCTCGCTTTTCTTATTTTCATACAAATATTGTTTCCAATCATCTACTTTTCCTGTTGTTGTTTTCCTTTTCTTACACGGCAATGAAAGCAAATTTTTTTTACAAACTTTAGGAACTAAAAATGTTTATACTTGCTGTTGGTTTCTATACAAAGATTTTCATTAGGATGAACATTAATTAAAACTATAGAACAATAGATCTACATCTAGTTGTCTTGTGCAAGTAACATTTATGGGCATTTTTCCCATGCGTCGGTTAATTCACAAAAAAGTTATCGAGCTCAATCAAACGAGACCGTTGATATGGTAATAATGATTATCGATAAATGATGAGTATCTTTCATCTCTCTCCTTGTATATTAAGTACAATATTTTATCTGGTTCAAGTGAGAGATAGACTAATAATACCTCATAAATTAATGTCAATTCCCCAAGGAAAATAAATTCTCCGGACCACATACACTGTTGCTCCTCATAAGTTAATTGACACGCAAATCATTCGTGAAGCCTACGTCCAAATGTTTCCGGTCCATGCTGACAAGTTATATCCATCCCGAAAGCTAGAAGTCTCTTTCGTTTGAATTTACAATCCAACTTTTATAATTTCTCCTTTTTCACATTAACTTTAGAGACTCGGAAAGTTAGAAGGAGACCTTGGTGCGTGCGCACACTTTCGTTTTTTCTTTTAAAGTAGTATACGTCCCAAAGTAGCCTAGAAGCTATTAAATTCATAATTTAAAATTAAATGGCTATTTTGTATCAAGAAAAAACTAAAATAGATGATAAGTATCGCCATACTTGTCAGAATACTGTTAACGAGATAATTATTTAAAAAAAAAAATCATAAACTTATTGTACATGTATCATTTCAATTCTCAACCTTTCAATTTTGTTAATTGAGTTCTAAACATTTTTCATGATTTGTCAATGTTTGGTTTCTACAACTTAACTAGGAATTACTCTCCAATGTAAATTTGATGTATGAAATAATTAGATATGGGTCAGAAAGCAAAGTTAAGTCAATAAAGAGCTTCCTATACGAGCAATGTTCCACTATTTAGGGACACATATATGGTAAATTTGGAATAAGAACCTACTGTTTTTGTATTCAGCTTTCTCTTGTAGAATCATGGAAGGTTAATTTCCACGCCAGGAGTGGTCCAACAACGGTTTAGTAGAATTAGCCTTACTCAATTCTGGTGATGTAATCGTGTGTGACTAATTTCACAATTAAGAATTGTCCCAATACTTGTAAACATTCGATTCTTTACTTCGACACCGCCAAGGATGAAAACCACTTTTCTACTAATGGAGAGTAGTAACTCCAAGCAATTGTCGATAGTCCACAAGAAAGATACTTGTAATCATGTTTATTTTGTACAGTTTCATTCTCATTTGCATTAAAGTCGTTCAATGAAGTCAAGTTATTCACAAGAAAATCTGCCCGCACAATGCATATCGAGCATTGTTGATCAATAAATACTTGGAGGATAATAGCAAGCCAAAAACAGTAGTGGCAGAAAAGAACGGGGAAGGAATTAGAGATGGAAGCAAATGGATCCTAGTTGCATTACAAGAAGAAGCGATTTGACCTACTTTGTAATCTTGGTATTACAGCCACTCCTAGCTTTACTTGTCCATTGGGGTGCTGTCCTTTTAGCGCGCTGCATGCATGCTTTAATCCAAAGCCGTCTTGATCGGCAGAGACTTTCCTTAATTAACTGTGGAAATGCTTTTCAGACTAGACATCTTAAAGGATTTCAGGTGATGTATATTAGCTACAGCAATGCAATTGGCTCTCCGAAAGTCACGGCAAGGCCCATGATGCATGGGTCTTGAGTATTGCTATGATGTTTCCGAGTCAATCTTAGTCATAAATTTCTTCTGTTGGTGTTTATACGAATTTAGAAGAATAAGAAAAATCAACAGTGGTCCTTGGGAATTCTTAAAGTAAGATCCATGATACAGCTTCTTCACTTTATGAAAATTTGTTCTCGGATTTTTCACGATAAAGCTTCTTCACTTTATAGAAAGTTCTTAGCTTCTTCACTATATAGAAAGTTTTTCTCAGATTTTCCACGATTGTGTGAATATTTAACAAAAAGAAAAGAAGTGATTGCGTGGGGTTTCCTTGTTTAATTCTAACTAGTCTCCTTTTTTTTTTTTTTTAATCATATGTGGAAATTTATATATCAGGCTTTTTTCCTGATTTAGAGGAGAGTTTGGTTTCTGCAACTTGACTAGGAATCGCTCTCCAATGTCCATCCCCAAGCTGATGCACGAAATAATTGGATACTAGTAATGTTGCGGTAAATCAAATTTAAGTCAGTTACAAGCTTCCTAAATGAGCAACATTCCTCTTATTTCAGGATGAAGACATGATAGTCTGGAATAAGAAGTTACTATTTTTGGATTCAGCTTTCTTGCGTAGAATCTTTCAAAGGTTAATTTCCGCGCCAGGGGTGGTCCAACAATGGTTTAGTAGAATTAGTCTTGCACAATTTTGGTGATGTAATCGGGTGTGTTTGATTTCACAATTAAGGATTCTTCCGATGCTTGAAAACATTTCGCATTCTTTACTTCCACACTGCCAAGGATGAAAGACCACTTGTCTAATAATGGAGACCCTAACTCCAAGCAACTGTTGATGGTCCATAAGAAAATACTTGTAATCACGTTTATCTTGTACAGTTTCATTCTCATTTGCATTTAAAAGTCGTTCAATGAAGTCAGATTATTCAGGAGAAAATCTGCCCACAAAATGTATCTCGAGCATTGTTGATCAATAAATACTTGGAGGATAATAGCAAGCCAAAATCAGTAGCGGCAGAAAAGAACGGGGAAGGAATTAGAGATGGAAGCAAATGGGTCTAATTGCATTACAAGAAGAAGCGATTTGACCTACTTTGTAATCTTGGTATCACAGCCACTCCTAACTTTGCTTGTTCCTTAAGGTGCTGCCGCTTCCAACACGCTGCATGCATGCTTTAATCAAAAGCCGTCTTGATCGGCAGAGACTTTCTTTGAAAATTCAGGGACCGCTTGGGTCGGATATGTTTTTTTGAAATTCAAAGGGCATGTCCACATTGCTTAATTAACTGTGCAAATGCTTTTCAGACTAGACGTCTTAAAGGATTTCCGGCGAAACACATGTAAATCAACAGCATGAGTCCAGTGTGTGTCTTTTGGAATCTCTTTCTTTAGCTTTTTCTTTGATTGGTCAAAGGAAGAACAAATCAGCGCCTACCTTGAAATTAGGGGTCTTCCCATATAATTAATTATAATCACACGCTCGAAAAAGTCTTGCGTAAGTAATGAGTGTGACTCTCTATGGACGATAATCAATAATCACGTCTGAAAAGTTATGATAAGACACATGTATAAATCGTATTATGGAAACTTTTATTTTCCATCTTTTTGACTGCTGCTAATGGGCTGTTTTCCTGGTGAAACTTTAATATTTAGTCCTTATCTTCTTTCTTTTTAATTTATATAGATAGGTTTGAGCAAATTTTGAAAAGTTCTTCAGTTGTGATTCCCGAAAAAAAAAAAAAAAAAAAAAAGAAAGATAGTGAAGACCTATTTTCTTTCCATTTTTAATATATATTTGATTTGTTGGAAAATAAATGAGAATGGAGATATTGAAAATCATCATTTCATTTTAGGCTAAGAAAGAATGAAAACTAAAAACATTTACATTATTCGATATTTAATCAAAACTCGTCTTTCTTATTTTCATTCATATATTGTTTCCTATCATCTACTTTCCCATGGATGTTTTCTTTTACTTACACGGCAATGAAGGCGAAAATTTTTACAGACCTCATGGACTAAATATATCTATACTTGATGTTGGTTTCTATTTATAAATTTTTGTTAGGATGAACATTTATTAGCCATAGAACAATAGATCTGCGATATCCCAGATTTTCAGTCATGTTTTCTGCTGAATAAATCAGGCATTTCATTGACGCGTCTATAGGGCTGTTATCAGAACTGATCATTCTAGAGATAACTAAACTATCTGGGGAAACCATTAAGAATTTTAAGGCAAATAGACTTGAGAATTCGACCAGGAATCGGCTTCTCGACCATGCTCATCTGTCGAGATCATTACGGCACAGATATAAATCGATTCGAGATCAGAGATAGGTTGGTTCGACTGAGATGTGTGGCTAATTGTGGGTGACACCACTAAATTGGAAAATTCTCGTCGACCAACACTAGACTGATTTTCTTATCGTTTTGGTACCCTGTGTCCGTATTTGAATCATTGAGATCTTCACGACAATCGAGAGTCGTCATTGAGTCGAGTGGGTTCATTGTGGCTCGAAGAAAATCGACCACGGGTCATTTGCACTGAAAAGTTCTGAAAGTTACCCGGTAGTCTAGGTCACGCTAAAAACACGTCGAATGGAAATTAACCGTGAATTCGAACCCGATTTCAGAAATTGAAAGTTCTGTGGTGTCATGAGCTATTTTAAGAACGTTGACTCAGTCTTAGAAGATTTTTCGGAGATTCCGGGATTTTTATGGAAAATCGATTCAGACGTTGCGGAAATTAGTGGAAAATTGGATCGGTCAAATTGATTGGATTTTTGGCCTCTCTATTGAACCTTTGAGTGTCAGGGATGTACAGAAAATTGTTCAAGATTTTTCTTCAACTAAATTGAACATCAGTGTGGGAAATTGAGTGAGGAAGTTAAACCTAAAGTGGTGAAATTCGGAGCTATGGTTTGGAGCTGGATTTTTAACATCAAAATTTGGTTATTTTGGTGGATTATTATTGGAAAGTATTAAGGGGACATATAGGATATGATTGAACACCTTTGGGGAGACAAGCATTAAATTAGATGGATTAGTCTTTGACTATTCTCTCTCTCCCCCAAAAACTTCCATCACACGTTCCCCTTCGTCTTCCCTTCTTCGAACCGGACTCTCTTGCTGTTTTAGTTTTATTTTCCCTCTCTGCTCCTTCCCTAGCAAAACCACCGAGCTCCATCATCCACCGGGTTTTCTGCTCAAGCAACCACAGTCCATGTCCCCACGCGTTTTGCAGCACCGAAGCAGTCCATCATCTCGTTCGTGTCTTGTGAGCAGCCACGAAGACCTGCAGCCACGCCAGCTTCACTGGTTCCCTTCACCCACGTATCTCACTGCCACCTATGTAGCACCGACACGCGACACGTGACACGCGACACGCGACACGACATGACACGACACGCGACACGTCATTTCTAAAAAAAGTAGAGAATTCCGACACGTTCCGACACGTTAAATATTAAATAAATATTTTTATATATACATATGATTATTTCAAAAATAAAGAATAGAGTCAATTTATTTAAATAAATTTATAATTTTTCATGATGATCATAATTTATTATTATTCAACATTATTCATCTTTTTTTCTTTTTTGAAATCACCCTCCACCCTCTCCCTCCAAAAAAGAAAAGAAAAAAGGGACATCCCGCCCAGGACGAGCATCCCATTTTAATTTTTTTTTTTGCTCTTCATGGCACCATCATTTTTTACTTTTATTTTTCCTGCTCTTCCTTGAAAACCCAAACACTAGCTACCTACTATTCCTCCTAGGTGTGTCCTCCTTGCACGGTACCTCATTTTTAAATTTTTTTCTGCACTCTTTGGAAACCTAAACCTAGCTGCCTCATCCCCCTTTGACTCCTCCTTTATGGCACCCCACTCCTTGGAAAACTAAATCGTAGCCTCCTCCTCCTTCTGTGCTCATCCTCCTTGCACGGCACCCATTCTTTATCTTTTAGAAACCCTTCAAGAGCAGCTTGAAAACTCTAGGAAAACAGCCGCTCCCTCCTCCATTGCACGATCCTCTTCCTCTCAATCCCTACTCTCTCTTGGTCACCTCGTTGCAGCTGCTCGTTGCCTTGCTTCTGGTCCTCTCTCTTTTGCAGTCGTAGCCTTGTCTCTGGTCCTCTGTCGCGGCCATCTCGGTCGCCTGGTTCTCTCTTCCTCCAGCCTTCTCTCACCGTCGCGGCCTCACCGTCGTGGCCTCACTGCTGCTGCCTCACCTCCGCAGCCTTGCTTCCTCTCCCTCGCCTCGTCTTCACCCTCCATCACCAACGATTCACTCTCCCTTCACGCTTGCAGATCCGCTCCAGAAACCCAGCCTCTTGCTTGGACACGCTTCGACTAGCGTGTCGAGAAGAGTTGACCATGTGTCGGAAAATCCGACACGTGTTGACCGCATGTCGGAGCATGTCCGAGCGTGTTGGAGCGTGTCGGACACGACACGGAAGGTTCCCGAGCGTGTCCGTGCTTCATAGACTGCCACACATCCGCAGTTTGCTCCTCCTCGGTCAAAATCAGCAAGCTTCTCCATGATTGACTAAAGCTGCCAGCATCTTCACATCCGCACGGCCCACGGTCTCTCCACCAGCGAGCTTCTGTCCACATCCAGTCAACCTTCCCCATCGAACTCCCCATCCTGTTGACCCCAAAGCCACGCGGCCATCTCCTCTTCCCTCTGTCCCCCCGGCGTTGCTGCTTCTCTTCTCCAGTCAACGTTCAGCGTCTTCAACGTCCATCGAAGACTCAGTGAAACCGTCGCCTCCAGCAACGTGTCTCCGACCGAAGCAGCAGTCTTCATGCCTATGCGTCGCCAGCTCCAATGAAGACCGAAGCAGCCCACGTTATTTTCTCTTCGTGAATAGCAGCAGCAACATCGGCCCATCTTGTTCAGCCCATAGTTGGTTGAAATCAGCTCAGCCCATCACTTTCAGTCATTCGGGCCTAGCAAAATTGGGTCCAGTTGAGGGCCATTTCAAGCCCAGGGAAGCCAGCAATCTCGGCCCAAATTTGCAGTCTTCAAGCCCAGCGAATTTTAGTCTAGTTGAGCCCAAAATCCAACAGCTCAGCCACTTGAAGCCTGGCCCAGTTCAGTTTTGTTTCAAGTCCATCTTCGGCCCAAGTCCAGCCCGCGAAGAGGCCCAATCGCAGCAAGCCCAAGCCCAAGAGCGAGCCTAGTCCAGTGCAATAACAAATCTCAGTTGGGCTGAGATTTGTTGGGCCAAGTTCAAGGCCCGGTCCAAGCCCGCCGATGTCGTTGAAAGCCCGATTTCGGCTGCCGTCGCGTCGCAGTCGCGGTGTCCCGGTCCCTGCTGTTAATCAAGTGAGTAATCTCACTAATCCTTGCTTAGTAGACTAATGATGCTTAAGGGTTGATTAGATTTAATTAAGTGCAATTAGGTGGTTAGATTAGAGTAGATTAGTGATTATTAGATAATTGTGATGCATATTAGGCAATTGAATTGTGCAATTAGCAAGTAGAGACGTACTATTATTTATTGAATGTATCTCAGGATTTTTCCCGACCCTTATCGGGCTTCAATTAGGCATTACGGGCCTAAATTGGATTTTTAGTATTTATTTATTAATTTTCGAAATTAATTATTTAATTATTTATTTTTCGAAAATTAGGCCTGCATAGCCGACGATCGAAATTTCGTGCTGATTGTCGTGGTGTAGTCTGTTTATTTATTTGAGCTCTACGTTGTGTTAATTGAATTAATTGTGCAATTTGAGGAACTATTCCTTTTGTCTAAAATTGAGTGAAATTGAATGATTGATTGGTGGATGACCGAGTGTGGTTATTTAGCATTGACAATGCTTTGATGAGTTGTAAAGTAGAGAAAATCGTGAGGCTAAACTGAGAATAATCTTGGCTGAGATCGATCAGGTGATAAGGAAATCACTGGTGAAAACGGCGCCTTAAAGAACGCACTAGTGCTGTCTATTACTTGCATTAGTATAGACATACGTGGTTCGATGATAAGGAAATCACTGGTGAAAACGACGCCTTAAAGAACGCATGAGTGCTATTTACTACATGCATTATCATAGACATACGTGGTTTGGTGATTGAGGATATCACTAATGAAAACGGCGCCTTAAAAAACGCACGAGTGCTGTCCATTACATAGTGAATTGTTTATGTTGGCTATGTGATGAATATATCACCTTGGCGAAAAAGACCCCCGAGAGCATACAGAATTGTTTATGTTGGCTCTGTGATCAATATATCACATTGGCGAAAAAGACGCTCGAGAGCATAGTAAAGTGTTCACTGTACGTCACCTTGGCGAATAAACGCCCGAGAGCATTACTCTATGACTGAGAGTGCAAATGGGAGGTTTTATATTGAGAAATGATTTGACTTGGAAATGGTCCGACTGACATGTAATCGACTTGGTCGATTGATCAATGATTTGATCCGTTGTTGTGAATTGACTGATTGAGTGGAAGTGACTTTGAATGGTCCGATTGACATGTAATCGACTAGGTCGATTGATCGAGATATCGATCTGTGATGTGATTGCTAGGGTGCCTATTGAATTGTGCTAATATGCAGGTGGAATCTGAGGCCAAGGTAAGTCCTCTGACCCATGCGTGTTTAGGCAGCCCGGTTAGCGTATTGGTTTTCTAATCGAGTCTTAGTGGGGTAGAACTTACTGAGACGTAGTCTCATCCCGATTGTGGGACAACATTTCAGGCCCGTAGATGAGCCTGTGAAGAAGGAACCAGAAGAGGACGATGAGCCGGTAAAAGATGAAGAGCTTGAAGGATGTAAGCTTAGTGAAGAAGAGTCAGAAGAGAATCAGGATGATCCTGAGTACGACCCGGATGAGGATTGAGATCCCATCCTCTTTTGTGAACCTTGTGTTGTGTTTATAGAGTGTGACTAGAATGTTATGAATAGTCTTGTGAATAGACTTTGAGTTATGCCATGTATAAAGGTTCGGTTGTGAATTTCAATATGAAAAATATGGCATTGCTTTTCTATCTCATTGTTTTATTGTTTGGGGATTTATAACTGCTTCCGCATGTGCTTAATAAAAGAAAGGGTCGGCGATACTTAGTCCTGGGATATCGTATTATAAAATCGACCAAGTAGAAGGATGTGTGCGTGCCTGAGGATCGGGGCGTGACAAGATCTACATCTAAATGTCTTGTGCAAGTAATATTTATGGGCATTTTTGCCATGTCGAGGGCTAATTTATAATAAAATTATTGGATTCAATCAAACGCGATTGTTGATCCAATAGCTAATAATGTTTGTTAATCAACGTCTAAAATCACCGTTAGTCGTTCAACGTCTTTTATAATTTTGCTGTGGTTTTTTCCTACGTTGTAGAAAGGCCTGAGGGTCTACTGTGGCCGATTTTCCCAAGGAACTTGGGATGCAAATTTCGCAATAAATGAACAATATAATCTACGATGACGCATAACTATCATATTATTTTAAGAATTATATTTTATCTGGTTCTAGAGAAATAGAAAAATTATACCTCATAAACTAATGTCAATTCCACAAGGAAATAATTTTATCCGGACCTCATACACTGTTATTCCTCATAAAGTTAAATGACACGCAAATCCTTTGTGAATCCAGCATCCAAGTGACTCCATTCTCCGACAAAAGAAAAAAAAAAACTCCATTCTGACTAGTGACGACCACGCCGAAAACTAAAAGTCTCTTCCGTTTGTATTTAAAGTCCAACTTTTCCATAATTTCTCCGGTTCGCATTTGACTTTAATGACTTAGAAAGTAGACCTCGGCATGTGGCACCATATCTTTTTTTCTTTTATGATCGCATCAGTCTGAAAGTAGCCCACAAGTTATTAAAGTCGTAATTGAAGATTTAATGATTATTTCATAACAAGAAAAAAAAAAAAAAAAAAACCGACCAAAACAGGTGACAAGTATCACCGTACTTTTCCAAACTTGTATAGGAAATGCTAGACTTCCGGTAATTGGGTGTTTAACAAGTATCTTGCCAATTAAATTCTTATCAAAATAGTTATACGGTGTGCGATAAACATCTTCCTTATGGCATGTGTATATAATTTTATAATTTTTTTATTTTATTTTTGATGGTTTCATAATAGTTTTTTTTTTTTTTTTTTTTTTTGAGCAAGATGGTTTCATAATAGTTAGATAATACTTTCTGATCAATTTTATCAATTGCAGTGGCTGTACATTTGCTTTGACAACACATTGTTAGTCTCTCTCTCTCTCTCTCTCTCTCTCTCTCTCTCTCTCTCTCTCTCTCTGTGACTATGATTACAAATTGCAATTACCCGTGCAAATTTTACAACCTGACACTTAAAAACAGGAACGTCACGGAGCCATTTGAAGAAACCATTGTAATCTTTTCTCTGCCTTTTTATGATTCTTCTTACTAAATAACTTATAAGGAAGTTTGTCCATTTATGTTCTGACATTATAACAAGTTTTTATTCTTTTCCATATCAAATGCAGGAAGGAGGCTCGCAATGACAACTGTTGCAATGAAATTACATAAATCAATTTCTTGAAATTCTGAGAGTATTCAACTGCTGATAATAAGGTTCTTACGAAGTTCTACGTTGCTAAGTTGTTTAAAAGGATGATATTTTTATGAAAAATTCCTTTGCGAGGTCCTAAGGTAATAAGAGTATAATAAACTTTTTTGATATATTATCTTTATATTTGTAATTTGTAAAGAACTGAATTTTTACTGCTTACTTATCGATGGATTATGATGAAAGTCATTAAGGTTGAGGTATGTATTTTCTGTTCATAAATTCTTTTTGCTGAATGTAATGAGGATTTGCTCATTTCAACGAGTGAAAAACGAAAATGACAATTCGGGATTACACAATTTACAATGCCATAATTATGTAGTTTTCTAACGATTCATATTGACTTTTTCACACGCTACCTGCCTATCTTGACCAAATTAATGATGAATGACGTTCATAGCCTATCTTGACCTAATTAATGATGAATGACGTCCAATGAAGAGCAATGTGGAAAGAACAGGTTGATGTTTGAGGGTGGTTCTGGGTGGCTCCAGGTCGTCTCATGCTTCTTTGGAATATGAGTGGTTCTGTTTGCTGTGTGCGAAGTACTTTAGATAGGTAGTGGAGATCATAGCATAAATTAACCGCAAGGAAGTACTTTAAATGGGAGTATTTTGCCTCTGCTTTGTCCAAGGACCACAGAGATTCATCAGCATAACACTGTCTCATCGTGCAAGGTTAATTTATCGGTAATATCTTTGGGATGTGTTGAAGCGGTGATCTTTTGAGTCTATTTTTTATGTCATAAAACAGCAGTCTCCATTTTAATCCCAACCAGTCAGGATTCTCACGTATCTCCACCCTTAACATGGGGCATAATCTCGCTAAGACTCCACGAACTGCATGCAATTATCACTATCAAAATTTGTTGGATTCGTGGATCCATAGTTTGTGCATTATTGATAGATTATTGGACAATACCAAGAACATGGCACTATTGGTAAGGCTCAAAGTGCCATCCTTTGTTACATCATCTTTTAGAAATTAATTAAAAAGTAAGCGAGGAATTTCTCTTTAATTTGCATAGGACCAAAGCTTTTTTCTCTTTTGTTTTGTTTTTTGGTTCAGGCAAGGGGCAAGAAACAACCGAGTTATAAAAAAGGAAGAAAAGCTAGAATTCCACCCCTTCAAAAAGGAAAAAGGCTCTTTAATGATCCCTGAGTAAAAGAAATAGCAAAAACAAAAAAAAAAAAAAGCAAAAAAGCAAAAAAAAAAAAAAAAAAAAAAAAGAAGCGGTTCCATGACTTCTGAGTCAAAAAGAGAACAGAAAAAAAGAAAAAGCGTGTCAAAAGCTGTCTAGAAAAATCGACACATTCTTATAAATCTCTTCACAATTTCTTCTTGCCTTGCTTTCATATTTACTTGCTTCCTTGAGCTTTGAGTCATGAAACACGTAAGCACGAGTTTTGTAGAGTTTCAATCATGCCATTTGCTTCTTGGTATTGCCCTCGTATTGTGCTTTAACCAAGTCTCGTCCACCACCAACGAAACAGACAAAGTCGCATTGCTCGCATTTAAAGCTGGCATTGTGACATCCCGATTTTTCAATTCTGGTTTCAATTAAATAAGTCGGGCATTTCATCTTTGCGCCTATTGCTCTCTTTCTCTCGAGTTGGCCACTCACGAGATAACTAGTCTATCAGTGAAGCCGCTAAGGAAATTGCATAGAAAATTCCTAAAAGCTACCCGGTAGATTAGGACGCGCTAAAGTCACGCCAGATTGAAATTAACCGTGAAATTGAACCCGATTACAGAAATTGGAAGTTCTGTCAAGTCACAATTCATTTTAGGGACGTCGACTCATCCTCAGAAGATTTTTCTACAACCGAGATTTTGGCAGAAAAGCAAAGTAAGGCCGTTTTTGTTCGGGATTGTTAGAGGGTCATTTTTAATCAAATCTTCGGGATGCAAGTTGGATCATTTGACGGGGAAATGTCATGAGAAGGCCGAGGACACATGGGTTAATTTAATTGAGCTTCAATTGGATGGAATTGATTGAGAATTGATCGAATAAAGTGTACAAGATCTCATGCCACGGCGGAAAATGAAATTGAACCCATTGGAAGAAGTTGTGGAGGATTTGAGTTAGTGGAGTGTGACATCATGTGATGTCATGGTGGGGCCAAAGAGAGAAAGAGAAAGAGAAAGAGACAGAGAGAGAGAGAGAGAGAGAGAGAGAGAGAAACCGGTTTTCCTCCTTCTCTCTCCCTCTCCCGTCGCTGCCTCTCTCCATCTCTCTTCTTGCTGCTCGTGTTCTTGCTGTACGAAGAACCCAAAGCAAGTCGAAGAAGACCTCGGCGGCTCCCTCTTCCGTCATAGCTAGCGGCCGGAATAGCGACCCGCGGCGCCGCTCGTCTCCGCGCGCCATCGTGATGCCATCGCCATACCCGCGTGCATCTCCGTCTCTCTCCTCCATCCCCTTGCTATTCGACGCCCTGCAAGTTGAAGACCGACGAAGCCAGCTCGCCGTTGAGGCCTCACCGCCGCGCATCGCAGCCGAAGTCACCACCGTTGCACGCCGTCGCCTCACCGCCGCTCGCCCGTCTCAGTCTCCATCTCGCCGGCTCCTCTGTTCCAGCAACCATTCCAGATATGAGGAAGCTCCGCCGGAGCCGTCCAGCCCACCTCCGGCCACCGTGAAGCCCCGCCTAGGTCCGGTTTGGTCTCCCTCTTCCGTTGTAGCCAACAAATGGCAAAGGCAGCGGCCAGCGCGCCGCTCGTCTCCGCGCGCCACCGCGACGCCGTCGCCATACCCGCGTGCATCTTCGTCTCTCTCCTCCATCCCCTTGCTGTTCGATGCCCTGCAAGTTGAAGACCGACGAAACCAGCTCGCCGTTGAGACCTCACCGCCGCGCACCGCAGCCGGAGTCGCCACCGTTGCACGCCGTCGCCTCACCGCTACTCCGTCCGTCTCAGTCTCCATCTCGCCGGCTCCTCTGTTCTAGCAACCATTCCAGATCTGAGGAAGCTTCGCCGGAGCCGTCCAGCCCACCTCCGGCCACCGTGAAGCCCCGCCTAGGTCCGGTTTGGTCTCCTTCGTCCATCTCGGCCCTTGTGCGCCTCAACCGGTGCCGGATCCGCCCTCGGCCAGCGGCGAGCAAAGAGCTGGAAAAATGGGTATCGCAGCGAAGGTTCGGCCTGTTTTGGCCGGCTTCCCGACCCCAGAAGCTAGGCCCGCCTTGGAGACTATCGACCCTCGCGTCGTCCTTGTCGTTTTGAGCCGTTCGGCTCGTTAATCGGGTGAGTTTATCCTCTAATCCTTTCTTAGTGAGTTAATGACGCTTAAAGGATGCTTAGATTAGTTTAATTAGGTATAGGTGGTTAGATTAGATTATTTTAATGTAAATTAGATTAGTTGTATGATTAGCTTAATGGATGTTTAATTAGGGCTAACCGTATGATTAAATTAGTGTAATCTTGTTTAAGCCCTAATTAATTATTTTTAATTAATTAATTATTTCGAATTTATAAATATTATATTATTATATTATATTATTATAATATATTATTTAATTATTTAATTTTCGGAATTAAATTTAATTATTTAATAATTTCGAAAATTTTGCCCCGATGGCCGGTCGTTAGAATTTCGCGCCGATCGCAGCAGTGCGGTCGTTATGTGTTAATTGTAAGCTTAAATTGAGAAATTGAGTGATTGATGGTTATGGTTAATTATTCCAAAAGTGTGGAATTGAGTGATATTGATGAAGTTTTGGTATTTAACTTAAAAATACTCGGTGTCGGCTTTTAGCACCGTAATTGGTTGGTAGGTCCAGTTTGTATCGATTGATTGAATGGATGTTTATGTGGGGATTTATCCCAAAGTTGATTAGTGTTGGTTTTTGATGGGAAAATGACCGTGAGAGGTTGTAAGTTGAACCTAGAAGCCATCAAATCTAAATTATGCCGAGTGGGGCCGTGATACCACTACATATAACATTGCCGAGTGGGGCCGTGATGCCACTACATATAATATTGCCGAGTGGGACCATGATGCCACTACATATAACATTGCCGAGTGGGGCCGTGATACCACTACATATAGACTTGCCTGTAAGGCCGTGATTGAGAGTCGAGAATGAATAGTCAGAATGATCGTGTGATGATTTCGATGACATGTAATCGACTAAGTTGATTGATCGCTAAATCGATCCGAGTAATTGAATTGTTTGGATGATGTGGTTGTCAATATTTATTGATTAAGTTGACGTGCAGGTAGGAACCGAGGCGAGGTAAGTCCTCTATCCTATTTGTGTGGCTAGAGCGCCCTGAGGCGTATTTTCTTCCTAATTGAGTTTTAGAGGGTAGGACTCGCTGAGACGTAGTCTCATCCTGGTTGTGGGATAATATTTCGGGTCCCTAGATGACGGTCGTGGAGGACCGGAAGTCCTGGAGTTCGGAAGGCGAACGTGTCTGACAAGTTGGTCATAGGACAGTTCCCTAGTTGTTGAGCTTGTCTATTTTGTAGACAATCCAGTGTTGTATATAAACCTATGTGTTTATAAGAAAGCTTGTTTGGTTGTGATTGATTGTCTGCTTTTCTATCCCAAGTTAAATGTTGTCAGGGGATTTGTTTCGCTTCCGCATGCATAATAAAATTGAATGGGTCGGCGACGTGTCCTGAGAAGTCGCATTTGTATTGACCAGAGTGGGATGTGCGCGCGCTCGAGGTTCAGGCCGTGACATCCCCGTTTAATTGGTATCAGAGCGGGGGTGTGAATGGAGTGATAAGGTGCGATTGTTTATGGGATAGTTAGTAGGAATGACTTTTAATTCATGCTGGTGCATGTGGCTGATAGTTGTTTGGTAGATTGTTTGGCGTGGTTCACTCAAATTCTAATCTGGGATTAGAATTGAGAAACAGGTTTCTGTAAAGATCCTGTAGATGAGTGATCAGGAGCAGAGGACTCCTAGAGAGAACCTTTAGACCATTTACTCGGGGTGGTAGGCCGACAGGGATCGGTACCCGAGGTGGTCGTGGTGGAGCACTGGCTTAGACCAGCACAAGTGAGAGAGTACCGCTGTAGGTCGGTACTAGTGTAGCAGCATCGAGCGATCCTAGGTTCGATGGGATCGTTCAGGCGCTAGTGTTCCTTGGAAGCTTGTTGAGTCGCAAGCTCGGGACGAGCCGCGTCGTTGCCGCCGTATTTACCACCGCGCATTGTAATCATTGTTGTTCTTGCACTGTTGAGGTCCAAAGATGGAAATGTGATCTGGGAGCACGTCGTTGCATTCGAGTCGAGGTTCAGATTCAGTAGAGATGGAAATCAATTTGGGAATGAGCTTATGATCGGAGAAAAGTATTCCACTTCCGTCCAACTGGAAATGTGGGATGGTTAGGTCAGCAATGGATCAGAATGGAGTGTGTCGTGCTGACGAAAGCTGACATGGATTAGCCCCGTGTCCTGGTAAGACGGGTGCTTGTTCTGTGTGTAACCAACAGGGTTACCTGGCTAGAAACGGTCTTAGAAAGCCGATGGGATAGATTGAAAGGAATGCGCCATAGAACGCATCGTGGGGTTTGTAGAGCAGGCCTTCAGTACAAGAAAGAGCGCATGCTGTTACCTGACAGGAGATAGAGGACTCACTGATTATGTATCAAGTTTGAGAAAAGAAGTGTGAGTCAGCCTGGTGACCAAGTGCAATGGGAGCATTCTTTGAATGTGGCCAGCATGGCCATTGGGCTAGGAACTGTCCATGTAAGTCCAAGAGGACTCGAGCATCGCTACCGCCGACATGACGCCACTAGGATGGCGAAAGGAATATGAATGGATTGACCATGCATCGATCAAGGGAAGAATGTTTCTGAAGTGTTTTCATCAGAGTAGCGCAGCTGGATTTTGAGTGAAAGTTGTGGAGTTTTCGTTGTTGGAATAAAGTAATAAGAAGATGAATCTCTGACTATAGTTGTACTTGATGGGTTTGCTTATGTATGACTTGGAAGTCATTTATGAAAAGATTTGGCTTGAGGAGCTTTCTGCTGTTATGAATTATGGCAGTGATATAATTCAGTTGGTTCAGTTAGCGTACTTAAGTTTTGAGTTACTGAAAGTCAAAAAGGACCTTCGATCCCTGTTGTTCGTCACTGAAGACGACCTGGTTTATTGATGTAGGTTGCCTAATCTATATGGCAACTGTAATGGATGCGACAATTGAAGAATCGAATATGGAGAACCTAACTGTGGTACAGAAGTTGTCTGAGGTGTTTCCTGAAGAACTGCCGGGTCTACTGTTAGAAAGGGAAATAAAGTTTGTGATTGAATTAGCAACCGGATTAGAGCCAGTCTTTAAGGCTCCTTACCGGATGGTGTTATTCGAGTTGATAGAACTGAAGGTGGAGATGCAGGAATTGTTAGATAAAGGATTCTTACGTCCCAGTGCATCACCTTAGGGAGCATTAGTCTTGTTTGTGAAGAAGAAAGATGGTTCGTTGTGTTTGTGCATCGATATTCTCCAAGATCGACTTGAGGACAGGGTATCATCAGTTGAGGATTAGGAAGAAACACATACCAAAGTTAGCATTTCGCACTTGATACAGTAATTGTGAGTTCACAGTATTATTGTTCGGTTTGACGAACCCTGTAGCTGTTTGTATGGATTTGATGAACAGAGTGTTCATTGGATACTTGGATCAGTTTGTGATCGTGTTCATTAAAGTTATCCTGGTGTGTTCAAAGAGTGCTGAGGAGCACGAGAGACATTAAAGGATGATCTTCAGACCTTGAGTACTTTTGGATTTTACGATGAGCTTAGTAGATGCGAGTTTTGGATGACTCGTGTTGCGTTTGTAGGTCATGTGATTTAGGAAAAGGAATCTCCGTGGACCTTGTCCAAGATTGGAGCAGTGAACAGTTGGCCGAGATTGACTACAGTGAAAGAGATCATAAGTTTTCCGGGTTTAGCAGAGTATTACAGAAGGTTCGTGGAAGGGTTTTCAGTATTAGCTTTGCCGTTAACTCGACTACTAAAGAAAGAAAAGGAGTTCGTGTGGATAGACAAGTGCAAGCGTAGTTTTCAAGAGCTTAAGAAGAGGCTGACTACTGCACTTGTGCTGACCATTCCATCTGGTCCTAGAGGTTACAAGATCTACAGTGGTGCATTGTTTAGAGGATTAGGTTGCGTGCTAATGCAGCATGGCAAGGTTGTTGCATACTCGTCCCGTCAGTTGAGACCTCGTGAACGGAATTATAGATGCATGACTTGGAACCGCAGCAATAATTTTTGCTCTGAAGATTTAGAGATATTGTTGGTGTGAAGAAAGACTCCAGATCTTCGCTGACCGTTAAAGTCTCAAAGTATTAATTCTCTTAGAAGAAATTGAATATGAGATAGCGCTGCGAACCAGATCTTTTGAAGGACTAGGATGGTGGTATCTGGTATCACCCTGGAAGGATGAAAGAAGTCACTGATGCATTGAGTCAAGAGTCTTCATTTGTGCATATGCTGGTTAAAGAATGGACCTTACATGAGAAAGTGGAGATTCAGTTTTCAAATCTGAGGTAGGCCACCTTTTAAATCTTATGGCCATCCTCGAATTGAGCCTAAGTACGATCGTAATCGGGAATGCTTCAGCCGTCAGATACAGAGTTTCAGAAGGTCGTGCAAGCAGAGGCAGAAGAGAGAAAAATTGATTTTCAGGTTTCTAAGGACGGAACGCTAAGGTTCCGAGGACGATTGTGTGTACTTGATGATACAGAAATTAAAGAAGAGATCTTATCGGAAACTCGTCGTAGCAGCTTCAACGTTGTCTAGACTGTACGAATATGTATCAGAATCTGCATGAACTTTATTGATGGTCTGATATGAAAACGAACATCGCCAAGCATGTCGCCAAACATTTGACGTGTTAGCAAGTGATGACTTAACATTGTAATTTGAGAGGATTCTTGTAACCTCTCGAAGTCCCTAATGCGGAAATGGGATCGTGTCACAATGGATCTTGTGACAGGCTTATCAAAGAACCAAAGGAGTAATGATTTCGATTGGAATAGTGGTGAATAGATAGATGAAGTCGGTTCACTTCATCGCAATAGAAAATGACCTTGTTTTGGACAAGTACGCTGAGTTGTACATATGTCAGAGAGTTCGTCTATTTGGAATGCCGATGACGATTATTTTAGACCGAGACCCGAGGTTCGTGGCTACCTTCTGGAAAACTTTGCAAAGTGCTTTGAGAACGAAGTTGCAGTATAGTAATGTTTATCATCCTCAGATCGATGGCCAGTCTGAGATGGCATTTCAGATCTATCGAGGAGTCAGTGTGTAAATAATTTCATTTTGGGTAGTAATTGACAGACTGAGGAAATCAGCCCACCCTGTGACTGTGCAGAAGGATCTTGATTGGATTAGGCATGCAGAGGTGTTTGTGCATTAGATAATTTTTTTGCATAGAGTGTCGGTGTCAAAGTTATATCGATCTTGACCGAGGTTCTCGATTCTGATAGATCGATCGAGATGGTTCCTTTAAGGTAGTGCGGGCGAGTATTGAAACTTCGTTGGTTGAGTTGAGGTCGAGATTAGAAAATCGCAGGTCCCGAGTTGGTTCGAAATCGGTGATTCGGTTGCGGTTATCGGACGATTAAGGACCGCTCAGAGCCGCTGGGAAAATTTACGCAGTTAAGTGTCAAAAACCTTTGAATTTTCAGGTTGAGAATCTTGTTCATTCTTGAATGTTGCCTAGGATAGGGACATCTTGAATTGTTAAGAAAGGAGAGCCGGAACTGTTTAAACAACGGAATATTTCGAGTTTGAGATCAAATGAGAAATTTGGCTTTAAATGGAAAAAGAAAGCGGTTTGGGACACCGTCGGCGACTCTAGCCGAGTGGTATCCAGGATGAAGTTGCAGGTCCGAAGTCGGGAGTTCGAATCCCCGACGCGGCAGGTTAGTCGCTTTGTGGAAAAAAAAAAAAAAAAAGAAAGAACTAAAATTTTTGCAGCTTTCATTTTTGTAAAATTGGACAAGTGCTTAACCTTTTTGGGAATCAAGAATTGGTCTGGTTAATTTGGAAATGTTTCGTCGGGTGAGTTTATCCTCTAATCCTTGCTTAGTGAGTTAATGACGCTTAAGGGATATTTAGATTAGTTTAATTAGGTTTAGATGGTTAGATTAGATTATTTTAATGTAAATCAGATTAGTTGTATGATTAGCTTAATGGATGTTTAATTAGGGCTAATTGTATGATTAAATTAGTGTAATCTTGTTTAAGCCCTAATTAATTATTTTTAATTAATTAATTATTTCGAATTTATAAATATTATTTTATTAAATTATATTATTATAATATAATATTGGGTTAATACCCTAAAAAAAACCCCAAACCGGTACACTGTGACAAATTTACCCCAAACTATTTTTTAACCACCAAAAACCCTAAATTGGTATACCTTTGACAAATTTACCCCAAACTGATACACTTGTGACAAATTTACCCTCTATTAGTTTTTATTAAATTTTACCATCAAATTATTAAGTTAAATGACACGTGACAGTTGACTAGTATACAAATTTGGGATTTTAAGCTCCATTTGTCACAGTTTACAATTTTTGTGATTTTTTTGTGGTATTAATTCAATTTAGCAGATGATATATTTATTACAAATTTATCAGTTTTGGGTTTTTTGCAGTCGAATAAATTAGTTTGGGGTAAATTTGTCATAGATGTACCAGTTTAGGATTTTTTATAGTCAGTTGGGGTAAATTTGTCACGAGTGTACCAGTTTGGAGTTTTTTATGGTCAAAAAAATAGTTTGGGGTAAATTTCTCACGGGTGTACCAGTTTAAGGTTTTTTAGGGTATTAACCCTATAATATTTAATTATTTAATTTTCGGAATTAAATTTAATTATTTAATAATTTCGAAAATTTTGCCGGGATGGCCGGTCGTTAGAATTTCGCTACTGATCAAAAGCGGTGCGGTCGTATGTGTTAATTGTAAGCTTAAATGGAGAAATTGAGTGATTGATGGTTATGGTTAATTATTCCGAAAGTGTGGAATTGAGTGATATTGATGAAGTTTTGGTATTTAACTTGAAAATACCCGGTGTCGGCTTTTGGCACCGTAATTGGTTGGTAGGTCCAGTTTGTATCGATTGATTGAATGGATGTTTATGTGGGGATTTATCCCAAAATTTTTATTAGTGTTGGTTTTTTATGGGAAAATGACCGTGAGAGGTTGTGAGTTGAACCTAGAAAGCCATCAAATCTAAATTATGCCGAGTGGGGCCGTGATACCACTACATATAACATTGCCGAGTGGGGCCGTGATGCCACTACATAAAATATTGCCGAGTGGGGCTGTGATACCACTACATATAACATTGCCGAGTGGGGCCGTGATGCCACTACATATAATATTGCCGAGTGGGGCTATGATGCCACTACATATAACATTGTCGAGTGGGGCCGTGATGCCACTACATATAGACTTGCCTATAAGGCCGTGATTGAGAGTCGAGAATGAATAGTCAGAATGACCGTGTGATGATTTCGATGACATGTAATCGACTAAGTCGATTGATCGCTGAATCGATCCGAGTAATTGAATTGTTTGGATGATGTGGTTGTCAATATTTATTGATTAGGCGACGTGCGGGGAAGGAACTGAGGCGAGGTAAGTCCTCTATCCTATTTGTGTGGCTAGAGCACCCTGAGGCGTATTTTCTTCCTAATTGAGTTTTAGAGGGCAGGACTCGCTGAGACGTAGTCTCATCCTGGTTGTGGGATAATATTTCAGGTCCCTAGATGACGGTCGTGGAGGACCGGAAGTCTTGGAGTTTGGAAGGTGGAGGCTGAAGAATCGGTGAACGTGTCTAACAAGTTGGTCATAGGACAGTTCCCTAGTTGTTGAGCTTGTCTATTTTGTAGACAATCCAGTGTTGTATATAAACCTATGTGTTTATAAGAAAGCTTGTTTGGTTGTGATTGATTGCTTGCTTTTCTATCCCAAGTTAAATGTTGTCAGGGGATTTGTTTCGTTTCCGCATGCATAATAAAATTGAATGGGTCGGCGACGTGTCCTGGGAAGTCGCATTTGTATCGACCAGAGTGGGATGTGCGCGCGCTCGAGGTTCGGGCCGTGACAGGCATAACCAGAGATCCTTTTGATGTGCTTAACTCATGAAATAATAGCATTGGGTTTTGCCAGTGGTATGACGTTATGTGTAGCCGGAAGCACCGGAGGGTCACGACCCTGGACTTGTCATCACAGAGACTCTCTGGATCAATCTCTCCTCACATTGGGAATCTCAGCTTCCTAAGGAAAATGCGGCTTGTCAACAACAATCTTGATCGTGAAATCCCTACACAAGTTAGTCAGCTGCGCCACCTTCGTCACTTAAGACTAGACAATAATTCATTGGTCGGCGAAATTCCCAAAAACATATCGGTTTGGTCCAACCTTTTCACCCTCTCTCTTCAAGGAAACCAACTAACTAGAGAGATTCCTCGAGAGCTGGGTTCACTATCGAAGCTACAACAGTTCTCTTTGTCCGCTAATAATTTCACTGGGAGTGTGCCTTCCTCCATTGGAAACTTATCTTCATTAGAGGCCCTTTATTTAGGCCTCAACAACTTAGGCGGAAGCATTCCCCAAAATCTAGGCCACTTGACAAACTTGCGACTCATTTACCTTTCAACAAACAGATTGTTAGGTACAATTCCATCTTCGTTACTCAATCTCTCTTCGCTAGCTATTTTTGAAGTTGGAGAAAACCAGATACTAGGGACTCTTCCTACGGATATGGGCCTCAACCTCCCAGTTCTTGAATATTTGACCGTCTACATTAACCAATTTGAGGGGCTGATTCCCCCGTTGATATCGAATTGCACAAAACTACGGAGCCTTCAACTTCAATCTAACAAATTTTCTGGGAAAGTACCTTCTTTTGAAACTATGCATGAGCTTTCTTCGCTTAGTATCTTTGATAATCAGCTTGGAAGTGGAAAACCTGGAGACTTAAGCTTCCTTTGCCTGTTGACCAACAACACCAAATTAATGGATGTGGAGATTCAGATGAACAAGTTTGGTGGGGTGTTATCAAAATGCATAAGTAATTTATCTACTACTCTCACAATACTTGCAACAAATGATAATCAAATATCTGGTGAGATTCCAAAAGAAATCGGGAATCTTGTCAACCTAGATGTTTTGTCTATGAGTTTCGCCCGTTTGTCAGGTGGCATACCCTCAAATTTGGGGAATCTACAAAATCTAGTGGAGCTGTTCTTAGATGGTAACAACTTGCAAGGGACTATCCCATCTTCTTTTGGAAATCTAACCAATTTGCTTCAACTAGCTCTTGCCAATAACAACTTGCAAGGGCAAATTCCTTCCTATCTATCAAATTGTAGGTCTCTTAATTATCTTGATATGTCTTTTAACAATCTCAGTGATGCCATACCCCCACAGCTTATAGGTCTCTCATCATTAGTGATCATTTTAGACTTGTCTCATAACCATCTGACTGGGGTTCTACCCATAGAAGTTGGCAACTTGAGAGGTTTGATTGAGTTAGACATCTCGAACAATTTGTTGGGAGGTAAAATCCCCAATAGTTTAGGTGATTGCACTTCATTGACAACATTGAGGATGGGGGGCAACTTCTTCCATGGGTCCATTCCTCAGTCAATCAAATGGTTAGGAGGCATTAAAGAGATGGATCTTTCATGCAACAATTTGTCGGGTCAGATTCCAGAATTCTTAACGATATTTCATTCCTTGAAAGTCTTGAATTTGTCTTATAATAAATTTCAAGGCATGCTACCACGTGAAGGAGTCTTTAAGAATGCTACTGGTACTTCCATTATTGGAAACAATAAGCTCTGCAGCGGATTGCCAGAATTTCACCTCCCCAACTGCATATCTAAAGGCTCCAAGAGAAGAAAGATTAATATAATCATATTGTCCATTTCTATTATTTTTGGAGTTTTTGGAATATCTCTTTTTCTTGCTTTTATATGTCTTTTTTGGTTGAAGAAGAAAGTAAATAAACCAGTTCCAAGTTCGACAGATGATTTGTGTCCAAACGTGTCTTATGGAACACTCCTAAGAGCGACCGATGGATTTTCTTCAATGAGTTTGGTTGGTGTTGGAAGCTTTGGTTTTGTATATAGGGGGATACTTGAGGGCGATGGGACTATTGTGGCTGTGAAGGTGCTTCATTTAGTGTGTCGCAATGCTTTGAAAAGCTTCATAGTCGAGTGTGAGGCATTAAAGAATATCAGACATCGAAATCTTTTGAAGATATTGATAGTTTGCTCGAGCGTTGATGATCAAGGAAATGAATTTAAGGCCTTAGTCTATCAATTCATGGACAATGGAAAACTGGAACGGGGGTTACATCCAAACACAACATCATCTCATAGGAATGAGCTTCCGAAAAAGTTGAATTTCATTTGGAGGATAAATATTGCTATTGATGTTGCTTCTGCACTAGATTATCTTCATCATTGGTGCCACATGCCCATCATTCATTGTGATTTAAAACCGAGCAATGTCCTCTTAGATGCTCAAATGGTTGCACATGTGGGCGATTTTGGATTGGCGAAATTCCTTCTTGGATCATCCCCTGATAGTGTCGCTAATTAGATGAACTCAATGGGTCTTAGAGGGACAATTGGTTATGCTCCACCGGGTAATCTCTCTACTTTCCATTCTAATGGTATGCACTCCACATTCTTTTTAATGATTGGCACTCCTAATTTTATCTTCATTGTGATCTAAATATGTGGTAGAATATGCAATGGGATGCGAGGTCTCAAGAGAAGGAGATGTCTACAGTTACGGTATGCTCTTACTAGAGATGTTCACAGGATTGAGTCCCACCGATGATAGATTCGGGGACAATTTGACTCTCCGTAGTTTTGTCACAACAGCTTTGCCTGAACGAGCCTTGGAAATTACATATCACATTCTACTTCTAGAAAGAGAGAGTCGTTTCGATCCCAATAGTCCTGAAAGCAATGACATATTTCAAGAGTGTTTGGTTATGGTATATAATATTGGAGTGGCTTGTTCCAATGAAGTGCCTCAAAGACGGATGAGCATTGACGGTGTTGCAAATCAATTGCAAAAGATTAGGGAAAAGCTCTTTGTATTGGGCTTTCAGGAACAAGACGAACTACCACAGGTGATATGATAATTTCTTAACCTCTCCCTTGTCTTAAATTGTGTAGCAGAATAGAAAATCAATTCTGCACTTTCAATATAAGGTAATAGTTCATTGTCATTCTCATATGTATATTTAATAAGCTAGCATATGCCCCACAGTGCAGGACCTTAAGTAAAACCTATTAAAATTTGTCTTGAGTTTGAAAGCATGGACGCAACTCAACCCCAATCGAAGTGTGGGATAGTCAGGCCATATAAAAAAAAAAGTCGGAATTGGACTTTGAAAATGTATAAACTGGATAGAAGCAGTCGTTTCTGATAGGAGATAAGAGTTGATTATCATTCCTCATCTACAAAGAATATTGCACTAGCATTTGGCCCATGATGCACAGTCTTGAGCATTGCTATCATATTTTAAAAAATCAGTCTAAAAAAAAAAAAAGAATTAGTTCTTTTATTAGTATGAAGCTCATTAAGACGAATAAAATTGATTACCATCGGCTATTTTCAATTGATATTTATGATCAACCTTTTCCAATGAATGAATAGTTGTTCTTAGCAGTTTATTTTAACGCAGTAACATTGTCTCCTTTTTAACTGGAATTTTTCCCCTTGCAATCTAGCTTTTGTCCAGGCTTTCTAACTTAGAGGAGTGCTTGGTTTCTTTCTACAGCTTCACTAGGAATCACTATGCGTAGCCGAAGTTGTGCGAGATCGTTGGAGATGAGTGATGTTGCTGTGAGGCCAAGTATCTATTTCAGATTCAGCTTCAATATGCAAATGCTCTGTTTGTAAAGAAAAAATGATGGTCTGGAAATGAATAGAATATATAGCTTTCTAATTCAGCTTCTTTGTATGCAATAAGTCGAGAACAGATCCGAATAGATCTGGACGGTTGCTATAACGGTTTAGCTTAAGTAGTCTTATCCCAATTCTGATCATGCAATCTGTGGTAGTTGTGTTTCTCTAATGGGGAATGGATCTCCAGAACTGCTAATCCTAAAGTATGCCGGTTTCATTACTCTTGCTATGCCAAAATTTTTCCTTCTCTCGTCCATTCATTTCTTTTCACAATAGAACTTGTTCGATTGATACAAAATGCGTTTTGTCTGCTATCAATTCTAGCCAACCAGAAATTACCGGGACGTACCATCATGTCCTCATCAAGGATAAAGACTAATCGGCTTAAGAGAAAACACATAATCCCAGGCGTGTGATATCGATGGTGATGTTCTCAGTCTCTGAAGAGAAAACACATATTCTTCGTCTTGTCACATCCCTCATTCCTTACCCAATCCTTTTGCAAGTTTCCAATGACCGAAACTCCATAAACAAGTAACGACGGCCTCCAAATTGATGCCCAAATTGTTAACACATACCTGAACAAAGCTCGGCTAGGCGTGGTGACCCTGGCCAAAATTTACCTCGAAAGTTCATCTGTAGCTTTCAAAAGGGCAGGAAACGACTGAAAGAGAAATCTATACTGATGACCATCAACATCATTACTCTTGACGGCACCGCAAAATTAGGCACCGACCAGTTACAAGGTCGTCGTGCCTTCATTCTCTTCTTGGATAGCTTTATTTATAGTTTTAAAAATCATAAACAAAGCTATATTAAACTCATTTAAATTTTTTTCTATGATTACTTTATTTATAGTTTTAAAAACTAATTTTCAAATTAAAACCTTAAACCACCTCCAACTAGCTTTTGTTTTGTTTTGTTTTGTTTTTTTTTTTTTTGTTTTTTGTTTTTTTTTTTTTTGGTCGGTAAACTAGCTTTTGTTAGGTAAGTGTAATTTAAGTGCATTTCACTTGTAGTCACAAAGCTTCGCTGTATATCTTACGATGAAGTTATTGAATTCTGATTTTAATGGCCCAAGATATTGAATATTCATCTTTTGCAATTAATGTGTTTTGACTGGAGTTCGATGCAAACATGGCCAACATGCCTCATGAAATCTAAGTGGATATCACGTGTTTTTTTTTTTTTGGGGTCCTACTTTGAACTTATTTTGACTTACTTGAACCGTAAGAATGCCATATGATGCTTTTCTCTCTACTGGTTTCCGAGTTACTGTTCATCAACTGGTAGAGATGTTGATTCCCGAAGATCTAGCCATTGGATTCGGCTGATTTTTGGAGGGAAGATCCCTCTCACCCTCCTCCACATCTCCGCCGAAGGGATCTGGAAGAGCTGCTCTCTATCAAAAGATATTCGGAACCCTAGCTCTGGTTCGTTTTCTGGTTTCTACACTGGAGTCCGACTGGTTTTCTTCTTTCCCAGTGAGTTCTTGCAATCTAAATGGCATGATTTTTGGAGGATAAACTCCTCTCACTATCATCTAACTCCCCACCGAAGGATTTGTGCTGGGATGCCCTACATTTCGAGATCTGCTCTTTTCCAGAAGTTGCACGCCTGGTCTATTCGCTAAGGTTGTTGTGGGTTACGGTAGTTCTAGTTGGTGGATTGGCCCCATTTTTGGACAGGGAAGTCGTATAGGCCTCCTTATCCGGCCCTCCAAACGACGTCTCCTTCCGTGGCCTACATCTTCAGATTTCATCGTTTCCACCTGCTTCTGCGAACTGTTTCTACGAACTGCTGTTGCAAGCTTCTGGAATCGATTTCTTCTAGTTTTCTGCTGGTTCTGCTGTGCGAAATTGGTCTTTTACTAGGCCTAGGGGTGTTGCTGAAGTTATTTCGGGTAAGTCCTCTCCCCTCAATGGTGTCTTTGTTTGCTGTAAGTAGGGTGCAGACAAGGTGTTTGTGAAAATGTCTGCAATTGCTGTGGGGGATGGAAACGATTCTAGTGAAGGACGGCCTATGGCTGCTGCCTCAAGAGGACATCCCAACCCCTCCTCTGGCCTTGGCTCACTGTCGAAATAGCATACCATTGCTGGGGCGTCCTCTTCCGGCCCTCCAGAAATGAAAAACAAGCAGCAAGCCCTGCACGAACCAGAAGCTCACCTGCACTAGTCCGGGGGCCGGAGCAGAATGCGGTCTGCTTCTAAACGTCCCATGCATCGTCCAGCTGGCCATCAGAATGCTCCAGCACGTTCCTGGGCAAATGTGGCTAGGCTCGCGGTGAAGGGATCCGATTTATCCCACATTCCTCCAACGTTTGTAGATGGGAAGGCTGTGGTCAATTTGCCGGATGAAGCTCTCGATGCTGTTGACCCGAAGTGGCATCAATGCTTAGTAGGCTACTTGGTTGGGAGGAGAAAATTCCCATTCGGCCTTTTGGAACAATCGCTGAAGAATGCTTGGGGCTCCAAGCTAGAGGAGATCATTGCAATTGATCAGGGCTTCTTCTTTCTCAACATTCCAGACTCGATCTTTAGGAGGAAGATTCTTGAGGATGGACCTACTACGGTGGCTAGAGTTCCCCTCATCCTTCGCCAATGGTAGCCCCTCATGGACCTCAAGAAGGAAAACCAGTCCTCCATCCCGGTTTGGATTCACTTGAGAAACCTACCGCTTGATTGTTGGACTATGCCGGCGATGAGTGCAATTGCGAGTGTCGTGGGGAAGCCGTTTTATGTGGATCAACGAATGGACCAAGCAAAGATAGTTTCGTTTGCGAGAATTTGTGTGGAGATTAAGTTGAACCAGCCGAGATGTAGGACTGCGGAGGTGGTTTTGAAAGGGGTCTCAAGGTCAATAAGCATTGAATATGAATGGTTGCCGGGCGAATGCTTGGATTGTGGAAGATTTGGCCATAACTGCAGAGCACCTCCTCGAGTGAACAACCCCACTGGACGCACAACCAATACGAGGCAGCCCGCTGGTCATGCGGCCACTCTGACGCATCCTTTGGCCGTGCCCGCCCCCAACCCAAGGCAGCCTATGGCCATGCCCGATACTCAGACTGCTTTGGCTCCGCAAGTGGTTGGTGCAACGGATCACCATCAGCCCGCCATTCCTGATTCGGTAGATGAGGGATTGGCTCTGTTCGCGAAAGGATCTCGTTGATCCGCCTCCGCATCGTGCCTTGAGCGTTCCTCCTCGCCCCGAGCCATGAATGATTTTGCTCCCTTGGTTCCACCGGTGGTAGGCGGTTTAGAGCTGGTGATGAATGATTCCCAGGGTGCTTCGGAACAGCCTTGGAAGCAGGCCAGAGGTAGGAAGAAGAAGAACCGATCAGCCAAGATGGGAGAATCATCCCGTCCATCCGAGGTAGCCGAGGTGCTCTCCGTCCGCTCAAAAGCACCTCTTCTCAAGCGGGATACCCAAACATTCTCGAAAAGTGCAAAGATGATCAAGTGCCCCCCCCCAAAGTAGTTCTATCGCTCACTGCTGAATCTCAACCGAACCATGGCCCATCCTCGAGCATAGATCATGGGGGTGGAGTCGAAGGTTGCGGCCACTTATAGTTCTTCAGATGAAGATGACATTTCTTCTCCTGGTTTGTCCTTCCCGATTGTTCAAGCTACAACGAAGGTGGAGACCATCCAGGATAGGTTGCTTGCGTTAACTCCAGATCCAAGCCCTCCGGCGAACCCTAGGGCCACGCCACGCTGGAAACCGCAAAAGCAGAGGTAGGCCTTGCCTCCCTTCCTCTTCTTGAGTAGTATGTATATATTAGTTATATATGTTATTCGGATTATGGAATATTAGAGGTATTATGAATCCTTTGAGGAGAGCTGAGGTTCGGAACCTAGCTCATTTTAATGGCCTATGTATGGTCGGTTTGTTGGAGACTAAAGTTCCGGAGTATCTTTTTCCTTCCTTGTCTTTTAGCTTGTTATCGGGATGGAAATGGATTGCCAACTATGACTCTTCCCCGGGAGGCAGGATTTGGGTTGGTTGGGACCCTTTACGGGTTAATTTTGAAGTTATCTCATCCAACGATCAGGCTATTCATGGTAGGGTGAAGATTCTTACGTCGGGACTTTGTTGTTGTACTTCAGTAATATATGCTGGACACTCATTTGCTGCTAGGAGGCCTTTATGGGCGGAGCTGATAAGGATGAGTTCTTGCGTCCAAGATATGCCTTGGATGGGGGCTGGGGATTTCAATGCCATCAGAGATCCGTCTGATAGAATTGGAGGGTCATCCGCCTAGCCACCTGTCTTTGATGAATTCAATTAGTGCTTGCTCCAAGTGGAACTGGAGGACTTGAGATATGTTGGACTTCGGTTTACTTGGTCCACATCATCCAGAGTAAATTGCAAGGCCAACAAAATTGACTGGGTGTTAGTGAATGCCTTATGGAGCCTGCATTTCTCCTACTCGGAAGCGTCGTTCCTACCTCCTGGTATTTCAGACCATTCCCCTATGGTGGTAAAGATCACTCAACCTAGGTTATTCGCAAGAAACCATTCAAGTTCTTCGACTTTTGGATAGAGCATCGCTCCTTTTATGATATTGTAGCTCGTGTATGGGAAGCCCCCGGTAGAAGGTGTCCCTATGTACAGGCTAGTCAGTAAATTAAAGGCTCTGAAGAGTAGGCTCAAACAGTTGAATAGAGATTCTTTCTCTGACATTTCCCAGAGGGTGGCTATATCCAGGTGTGGCATCCCAAAAATTCAAGATAAGCCCTAAGGTGTATTAAAGCCCGTAATTAGGTAATGAAGTTACCTATTGTTTATGTTTTAGCCATTAGTTTTCTCTTAAGGCTATATGTTATGTGCTTGTGTTCATAAGTTTTTAAAATTAGTAATATGGGATAAATTAATGAGAATGATTTATTCTTGGCCATGTGCATCGTGAATTAGAATTCATAGGTTTTTAATTCTAAGTGTTTAGTTATTTAATTTTACCCTATAGTATCTTAGTTTAATAAGATTTAATTAGTATTTAAAAAAGGAAATTAAAATTGAATTGAATTAGGTTGGGCCTTAGGCCCAATGGCCTAAGCTTTTGGTGGGCCGAATGGCCGGCCCAATTAGGGCCCAATGGAGAGTGACCGTCGACCATGGGGGAGGAGGAGTGGCCGGCCCATTGCTGGCCCAAATGCCTCCAAGCCCAAGCCCAAAAGCCCATTATGCATGTGTCATGACAAGTGGCAAAAAGGGAGGTCTTCATGCATTGGCCATTGGAGAGGCAAGTGATGATTGCAAATGATGAGGAATTGGGGAAATAAAAGGAAGAGGAGAGAGAGGGTGGCCGGTTGGGTTACCGTCCAAGAGAGAGAGAGAATCGTGCGAGAGAGAGAGAGAGAGAGAGAGAGAGAGAGAGAGAGAGAGAGTGAGGCCGAGAGAAGAGAAGCCGAGAGGGAGGAGGAGTCGCCCGTCGCCGCCGCACGCCGCCCGTTCGTCCGCCGTGTGCCGTTGTTCTCCTCAGTCTAGAGGCAAGTTGGGATCCGTTTTCTACTCTTGCATGTGTGTGTTGCATGTATGTTTGGAGTAGTGTCAAATTTTGGGTGATTAGGAGGGAGAAACCGACGCTAGAATGACTTGTTCTTGAGTTTGCATGCTGTTTTCGTGAGATCCGCCTGACTCAGAATCTTGTGAGAGCTTGCATGCATGTTTCGAGTTTGATTTTGACCTTGATTCCTTCATGAAAGTTGTAGCTATCATCTAAACTACAACATACTAAAATTTGAGACAAAATGACGGAGATTTAAGGGGTCAAACCCTCATTCTATGAAGACGCTAGATCTGGAACGATTTCACTGACCTTTCGGTGGATTTGTGGTTGCATGTTGATTTTTACTAAGAATCTCTCTTTGACTTCTTCATGAAACTTGTATAGAACATCTTAAAGACTAACATACTCAAATTTGAAGTAAAATGAGCAAGTGTAGCCTAGTGAATTGACTTACTCTTGAAGATGGTAGATCTGGAAACACGGTACTGAACACCCGAGACTTCATGGACCCATATGGTGACTATTCTTTGGAAATTTGACTTAGATCCCTTAATGAAAGTTGTAGGGGACCTCTTGATGTAAAACATATCCAAATTTCAGAGGAAACAAAGAAGAATAAAGGGGTGAAAACTCAGTATTTCGGAGAAACATACACTGGACGTTTCGGTGCTAGATCCAGAAGCTTCGTATGACTATAGAAAATAATCTAAAACGAATTTGGCTTAGAAGTTTTCATGAAAAATCTACTCTAGTGTCTTGGCTATAACCTGGTAAAATTTCATAATTTTCGGAGGTCGTTTTTTATATTTTAATTGAATTATTTTGAAACTGTACATTCTGTTTTATCCGAATTTGCATGCTGAAATTGTGTGGATAATATCATTTTGTGTGGAACTCTATTGGGCATGTGTTTCTCATGAAATTACTATCTTATTGTCTTGTCTATCACATGTTTTAATTTCATGATTTTGAGAAGCATATGGATATTTAATTTGAATATTTCTAAAAATAGTACATGCTGGAATTTTGTAAAAGGCATGAAATATGGACCATTTTAAATGGTATGGACTCCATGAATGGCATTGTTATGAATGATTGTGTCTTGCTGTATTTTATGATGATGATTAGAAATGCATGTATGAATCAAAGGATGAAAGTGATCTTGTTTGCCATTATATTGTGCACCATGCTGAGTTGAGGCATGAATTGGTAAACATGAACGATGATAAATGAGGAAACTGTTTGAGGCGGATGATAATGCCCTGGGAGTATCAGGATGCTCGGGATGGGGGGTGCCGGATGGCCGGAATGTATAGAGATACATGGCCGGATGTCCTCGGGAGTTTCGAGATGCCCGGAATGGTTGGGTGCCGGAAGCCTCGGAGGTCTTTGCCCGAGGGGATGCCTCGTGATGCCGGTTGGGATGCGAGATGCCCGGAGAGTGGGGTTGCCGGATGCCCGGAGGCCTTAAATGGTTGAATGCCGGAGGTTTTTCTCGCGATGCCAGGATGGGGTGCAAGTGTAAAGTATGGGATGAAATTGATGATCCCGAGTAAGAGTGATGTGGTGATCGAATTGAAAGTTAAAGGTGGAAATTGAATCATGCATATATGATATGATATGGTGATGATCACTTATGATGATAATATGCATATATGATATGATATGATGATGATCACTTATGGCATGATGATATGCATATATGATATGATATGATTATGATGATATGTCTATGACATAATGAGGATGGCATATGTATGATATGATGGTGACCTATGATGTGATGATACATGTACATGACATGATGATGATGATGTCATGATGATGTGTATGATATGATGATGTCATGATGATGATGATATGTGTACGACATGAGGATGATGATGATACATGTGTATGACATGATGATGATAACCTATGGCTTGATGGCATGTGTGTGTCATGTTTGTGATGAAGATGTATGATGGCATATGCATGGCTTCAAGGTAAGTGATGCCTGGAATGCATGTATGACATGTATTATGCTATGATTGTATTGTATGATGCTTTGAGTGGTTATCGGATCTTTTACCTACTGAGTGGTTGTACTCACCCCTTTTGGGGACCGACATTTCAGATTAGTAGGATGCTGCTCCCTGCTGTCACGAGGGGCGTGTTTTACGGCCTACCTTCCGATGTAGAGGTCGAGTGCGAGGAGTTTGACTGTCCCTCTGTTCCTGGACTGACGTATATTCGAGTGCGCTGTTTAGTTATGTACAATGTGGGCCTGGCTGGGGGCCCTGTTATCTAGGAGTTCGTATATGTCCATGTTCGTCGAATGGAGTGATGCGTGGGATGTTACTTGCGCCACCGCCCGATGCACCGGATGGGTGTGAGGTCCCGTACGTGACAAGTAGGAGCTGAAACTTTTGGGATGGTTAGCCGACACTAGTGATGGGGGATCTTTCACGATTGTCGTAGTGGGTCGATTGTTTCTTTTTGGGGTTTAGGCCGAGTGTGGCTTCATGTCCACGGTCTTACCTTTTGATGTACCGACCCAAGGAAACCCATCTTGAGAAATATGTAAATAAAGTGTCATGGCTTTGTCTTTTATTATGATGTTTAGTGGTGTGCAATTGTATCATGGTTGATGGAGGGGGAGATGGCGATATTATATTTTGCTTCCGCTAATGAGTCGCGCTGGGACCGTTTTCAAAAAAAAAAAAAAAAAAGATGTCTATAATTTACGACGCTTCTTCTAAGAGACGTAATTAGGTATAACGTTTGGTGCCTGTGGCGACCTAAAGGGATTCGGGGTGCCACACCAGGAATGCTCTTAGGCTAGCTCAGCTTGACCTATAGCAGGATCAAACCAATGAACTTTTGGCGATTGTAGAGAAGAATCATCGGAAGAGCTTTGTGGAGCCGAGGAGCCAAGAGGAGTCCTTCTATAGACAAAAATCCAAATCGAGATGGCTAGAGAATGGTGATAGGAATACCAAGTACTTTCACCATTCTATTACTTCAAGACAGGTTGAAGAACAGATTTTATTAGTTCTTGACAAATGGTAACTTGGTCAATGGTCCGAGGCAAGTTCGGGATACATTCGTATCTCACTTCCAAGAGTTTTTTGTTCCACACACTCTCCCGGCCAGACCGACTTTGATTGACTTGCAGCAAGCTATTCGACGTCCTCTCACTGAGGATCAGATTGATCTTCTTTGACGACCCGTCTCAGATAGAGAAATCCAAGATACCTTGTTCTCCCTAGCTCGGGGGAAGGCTCCTGGGCCAGATGGGTTCGGTGTAGAATTTTTCAAGAGCAATTGGGAGCTGGTAAGGCCTTCGGTTATTGAGGCAGTGAAAGATTTCTTCATCACAGGGAGGCTTTTAAGGGAAATTAATACAACCATTCTTGTGCTGATTCCTAATGTGCCTAACTCGACGCGTCGGTTATGACTATAGGCCTATTGCTTGCTGCAACACTATGTATAAATGCATTACTAAGGTCTTAGCCAATCGGGTCGCTGCAGTGCTTCATGATACTATTAGCCCTTCTCAGAATGCCTTTGTCAAGGGTCGCCGCATCAGAGATAATATTCTTCTGGCTCGGGAGCTATTCGCTGGCTTCCATCTAGAGCCGTACACTCCTAAGTGTGCCGTCAAAGTTGATTTTCAAAAGGCCTATGATACAATAGACTGGACTTTCCGGAATTGGTGATGATCGCCTTTCGCTTCCCACCATCTCATCCGACTTATCATGGTATGTGTGCGCACTCCTAGGTTCTCTATCTCATTGAATGGAGAACTACATGGTTTTTTCCCAAGTGGACGAGGCCTTCGCTAAGGAGATCCCATGTCCCTTATCTCTTTACATTGGTTATGGAAGTTGATTCCAGGCACAACCTGGATTTCAATTCTTTTGGAGGTGCAAGACCACAAGATTATCTCATCTTTTCTTTGTGGATGATGTATTTCTCTTTTGTCGAGCGGATTTGGCGTCAGTCTCTATTCTAAAAGACGGTTTGGATACATTCTCCACATAGAGCGGATTGAAGCCAAACAACAACAAAAGCGAGATATTCCCGGTGGCTCGGGAGTTGCGGAATCGATTAAGAATGCCCTTGGTTTTTTCGAAGGAAATTGCCGGTGCGCTATCTGGGAGTTCCTATCATATCCTCGAGGCTCGGCAAGGCGGACTGCGTATCTCTAGTTGATCGCATCACAGCCAGAGTCCAATCTTGGACGCAGCGTTTCCTCTCCTTTGCTGGTAGAGTTCAACTTATAAGGTCAGTCCTCCATGCGATCCAAGCTTATTGGGCAAGTGTCTTTACTATTCCTGTTATAGTCCTAGAGCGCATTGAATGAGATACTCGGGCGGTTCCTTTGGAAAGGCCCTAGCCTAAGGAAAGGGGGTGCCAAAGTATCTGGGATGATGCGTGCACCTTAAGAAGGAAGGAGGCCTTGGGATTCGAAGACTTCGGGATTGCAACAAGGCTGCGATGCTTAAGCACATTTGGATCTTGTTTACGGATAAGGAATCCTTATGGTGCAAGTGGATCCACTCAACCTTCCTCAAAAGGGAGAGTTTTTGGGTTGTTGGGGTGCCCGCATGTTGCTTTTGGGCTTGGAAGAGAATTCTCTACCTTAGATCCGAGTTCCGACTGTCTTTCTGATGGAGGATTGGAGATGGCCGGTCTATTTCCCTTTGGTTTGACAATTGGCATCAAAGAGGCCCTTTAAACCTTATATGCTCGGCTCGGTTTCAGATTCTAGTCTATCTAGGTGTGCCACGGTGGGCGACCTTTTTCATCGACGGGTATGGCGTTCAAGACGGTGATTGAATCTTGGAACCACCCCCTTCCGATTCTCTCCGGAGTTCCGGATCGCTTTTCTCGGGACCGACAATCCTTCCGCCTCTTCTCGGTATCCTCGGCTTGGCATATCATCGAAGGAGGAAGGATAGCGTTAATTGGGCATCATTTATTTGGGACAAGGAAATCACACCCGAGATATCAATTTAATCTCGGCTTATCATCAAGACCCGCCTCCCTACCCAAGTCCTTCTCATGTCATATGGTAGAATTGGAAGGAGGTATGTGCCTTTGTGTAAGCCGACGCCGCATTCCATAGACCACCTTTTCTTTGGATGCATCACTTCAAGCATGGCTTTCTTTGGGCGGCTAAATGCAATCTCCGTGGTGGAACAAGACGTGGTCGAAACCTTCGGTGGCGAAGAAATTTCTCTCTAGTAAGGACTTTTATCACTCCATTGGACGTTTTTTTTGGAGCTATATGCCACCTTATCCGGGAAGTACAGAACGACATTCTCTTCGAGAGGTCATCCCGGCGCCGTAGCGGGTCAAGAAACATCCTATTAAAGTGGTGAAGGATAAAGCCTTAACCTTCAGGAATGTAGAAGATAACCCAAGAAATAGAAGACTCCAGCGGAATTGGGGGTTGGATCCATCCATTTTCTCTTCCTTCCCAGCAGTTCCATAGCCTCCTTGCAGTAAACGTGCGGTTTCCACCTTCGGCACGGTTAGTGGTACACCTTGGATGGGATACGGTGGTTTAGCTTTGGCGGCACTGCCTCCTTGGTGTCTTTCTTTTTAGTTTTTCTTGTTTTATTGCTGGTTGTTTTGTGAGGTTGGTCTCCTTCGCCCTGCGTGGCCTGCGCTTTCCTTGCTAGCTTTTGCCGTTTGTTAGCGTTTCGCTTTGGCTGCTTTGCAGAGTTCTTTTGTTTGTTGGCACCCTTCCACTCTTGAAGACCTTGTCTTTTTGAGTGAAAGTTTTGTGGCGCCGGCTCTTATGTAAATGTTGGTTCAAAGCTATATACATCATTACCTTTACCAAAAAAAAAAAAAAAAAGAATGCCATATGATTGTCACATAAGCACTTTATCTCGAAATTATTCAAATCTTGACAAGGATGCATTAATCGCAAAGAAATACCAACTTCGTATAGCATTAACGAAAGCTAAAAGTCCGCTAAAATGTATTGAAGTTTACTGATCAAAAGCAAAAATTACTTGGTCATAAGTTGACACCCTAAAATATGGCACGTTCTTGCGAGTGAGGCTACTCCATCATAATGGTCAATCACGCGAGGCTTACTCAATCAACGGCTATGATTGCATGGGGCCATAGACCCCAATCCAGAGGAGAACTCCTCTGGATGAACTCCTCAAGCCACAAGCTGTAACCTTCTTGCCATCCCTCACCAATCTCACTCTCATCCCATCGGAGTTCTTCTCTGAAGAACTCTGCCCCAAGTCCTGACCCCCTTTTCCACCACATTCACCGTCTTTTTCCTCTCTCGCTTCTCCTGCTTCTCTCGGTCACTCTCGCGCTTCAAGTTCTGGCGCGTAAATATTGTGGTGCGGTTAAATCTGACACTGAGGATTTGCCCCTTTTTTAGCGCGTAAATATTGCTGGGCTGAATTCTCCGTTTTGTCTCCGTTGACGTTTCTTGATTTGGTAACCCAGGCTTTGGGTTTTCGAATTGGGTCGGATATTAGGATCTTTTTCTTTTCTTTTTTCCTAGTCTGGTGTAGAAGAAGGAGAAAGTATCCACTTGAAAGCTCATGAATTGGGTTCTTTTTTAATTCTTAGAGTAGGTAGAATTTTGGGATTAGGCTTTGGAGGGGCCAAATCTGAGGTCTGTAGATGGTTTGGGATTGATACTTTGGTGGTCTCTTTAGGTTGCAAAGAATGGGTGTGGTTTTTGGCGGGATTGAACAGGAGGAATCTGGGGCTGGTGATCCCATTTGTCGATTGGCAAGTGGGTGGATTTTTCGGTGAAATTTTTTGATATATCGAAAAGGTTTGCACAGTATAATGTCTTGGGCAGGCCCTGAAGATGTCTATCTATCTACTTCCCTCGCCAGCTATCTTGACAGTAAGCTTTTTGCTTCCATTAAGCCGTGTATAGTTGTCTTTTGCTCAATATCATTGCATCTTGGGCCAATTACCTATTTGCTCGCATGTCTTAAGTCTGAATTTTAGTGACTAAAGAGTACATAGTAGTTTTGGTAAGTCTGATGAGTTAGTCCGTTCAAATGCCTTTCGAGCTTCGTGTATTCTGGGATTGTCCTTTTTCTGTATGCTTGTCGAGATGCTATTATCCATCACAGCTGGGTCAGTTGTCTAAACATTCTTGTAATGATGCTTCAAGTGATTTATAATCTGACTCGGTATAACTAAAGTTACAAAATTTTGTAAGGTTGAGATCTTAAACAAGACCAGAGTGAGAGGAAGATGTGTGAATTGAGAATTTGACTTTACTCGATGTAGAGTTATTAAATGTGGTGCGGAAGAAACACATTGTCTGAAAGTGATAGGATCGCCTATTTTTGCCGAAGAGGAAAGACAAATTGACTTAGATGAGTGAGCAATCACACATATGAAAATAGCTTCATCTAAGTTGCAGCATGAAATTCATGCTCTTCCTAATCTGGCAAACGCATAATAATTCTTCATTTTGGTCTGTTGCGATGTTTACATGCCTGAGAGATTCTTTTTGTTGTTGCCCTCATAGTCGTCGTAGGTGTCATTGTTGTTGTCATTTTGATCATCTATAAAGCCTTAGCCTTGAGTTTTTAAACTCTATCCGAACAACTAACAAATATTATGAAATGCAAAACGTATGTAATCCAGTTAGGTCGGATATGCCATCTTAAATAGACTTGTATAGGCATTGATTGGGAGTATCACTAGTTTCGGCACTTACCTTTTATTCTTTCCTTCTAGTTGATGTGGCGATTCCTGTTTTTGCTAATGTTTTTCAGGTAATAATTTAGAGTTCTATACAGTTCAAGGATTTTGCACCATTTTAGTGCCACAATGTAGTCGATTGGGAGGCATTAAATAATGTCGGATATTGAAATCTTTTGAAGAGACTGACGGTTTGCGGGGTGCCAATTGTCGTGGAATTTTAAGGCCACGATATATCACTATATGGGCTATGGAAGCCTGGAAATGTGGTTACACAACACCATCTTATTGAAACGAGACTCCAAAAAGTTAAATCTTATTCATAGGATACGTATTGCTACTGGTGTTGCTTTTTGCACAGGATTATCTTCATCACCAGTGACACATCCCCATCATCCATTGCAATCTAAAGCGAAGCAATGTCCTCTTAGATGCTAAGATGGTCGAACATGTAGGTGACTTTCAATTGGTATAGTTCCTCCTTAAGTTATCCCCTGATAATGTAGCTGATCAGATGAGCTCAGTGAGTCTAGAAGGGACAATTGGTAGCTCCACCCGGCAATATTGTAGATGCCAAGACCGTCGAATGTGTTGGTGATTCTAGATTGGCATGGTTCCTCCTCAGATCATCCCTTGATGTTGTAGCTAATTAGATGAGCTCGGTGGGTCTAAGAGGGACAATTGGTTATGCCCCGCCAGGCAATCTCTCCCTCCCTCCCTCTCTCAAACCAAGAAAGTCTATTTACCTAAAAACTATTGAAGTGTTTTTCTGTAAGGTTTCATAGGTGCATGATAACTCTTATGCACATTAAATTCCTATTTGGTTATCTGCACTCCTAATTTCATGTGCACTATGATTTAGATGTGTGGCGGAATATGTAATCGGATGCCCGGGTCTCAAGAGAAGGCGATGCCTGCAGCTATGGCATTCTCTTGCTAGAGATGTTCATGGGATTGCGTACCACCGGCGATGCATTCAAGGACGATTTGACTCTTCATAGTTTTGTGGCAGCAACTCTGCCTCATTCTGCTTCAAGAAAGAGAGTCATTTAGACCCCAATACATTTTAGCATTGGCTTTCCAAAAATGATGGCATATTTAGAAAGTGTTTGGTCATGGTAAATGATATTGGAGTCGCTTGTCCCAGTGAATTGCCTCGAAGATGGATGAGCATCAGCAGAGTTGCAAATCAGCTGCCATTGATGAGGGAGAAACTCCTTGCTTTGGGTTTATATAGACAAGATGAACTACCACAGGTGGTACGATGATTCATTAACTTTTCTCTGCTCTGGCCATTACATGTTTAGTGTTGTTTATGAGTGCAGGCATACACCGAAAATGCATACCCGGAGATATAATCATTTTTGTAAGAAGATCTTAGTTGATTATAATTCCTCATCTGTATTGATATTGCACTAGCACAAGGCCCGGGATGCACAGTCTCAAGCATTGCTATGATGTTTTCAAGTCAATCTTAGGCTCCGTTCATTTCGCTGAAAATAATTTCTAGAAAACGTTTTGGATTTTTCGGCGTTCATTTTACGGAAAATGAATTCCATGGGGAAAATGTTTTCCATCAAAGGAAAAAAAGTCTTCTAAAGTAAGGAAAACATTTACCTCACTTGATCTCTCTTATCTCACACCTCTACAAATCCTCACTTCCTCCTCTCCTTTCTTCTTCTTCTTTTTCTTTTTTATTAGAATTATTTTTTAATTTTCTTTTCTTTTTTAATTCGAATTATTTTTAATTTCCTTTTTCTTATCTTTTCTTCTTTCTTTCTTTCTTTCTTTCTTTTTCTTTTTCTCTTTTCTTTTCTTTGTTTCCCATCTTCTTCTTTCTTAGCTGATCACACCGAGATGAACCTCAAGCTCGTCGATCTCAAACTCGCGGTTGTCGATCTCGACGAGCCTCGAGCTTGATGCTCGCGCGCCAATATGGGGAGTGAAAGATATTTTCCTTACCGAATACTGGAAAATATTTTCTAAAACATTTTCAGGTTTTAGCCGAACACCGAAAATATTGTCATTTTTCTGGAAAATAACTTCTTAAAATATTTTTCGGAAATGGCCTATTTTCCGATAAACAAACGGACCTTTAGTCATAAAGTTCTTATGTTGGTATTGATACTGATTATAAAGTTCTTATGTTGGTACTCACGATCAAGCTTTATCCTGGTAGGAATAGTTGTTCTCAGAATTCCCTTAATCTCACCATAGTAATTATGTAAATATCAAATAGAAAGAAATGGCCTATTTTCGATAAACGAACGGACCTTTTCAGGAAGGTAAACTTCCAGTTCGTTATTTGGGGGGTACCTATTATTTCTTCCAGACTGCAAAGCGGAGTGTATTACCTGATCGATCGTATTACTGCTAGGGTCCAATTTTGGACCCAGTGCTTTCTCCCTTTGTAGGCAGACTTCAATTGATCAGTCGATCCTCCATGCTAATTAGTCGATCCTTGATTTCAGTTATCATTTTGGAGATGTAGAACTGCCTTTGTCCGCTGCCTCATTACAATCTCAAGCTGAGAGGATCCCTTATGGTTTCATACTAAAAAATGTTAGAAGATAAACTCGGCTTTATAGACTTCTTAAAGGTTTTCACATATCCATATGCATTGTGTAATGCAAGTTTCAGTTGCTTGAGATATTAGTCTATATCATCCTTAAACGATTCACTTATTCATATGTTCGTCGGAGCATCCACGAACAGCCAGGAACGTCAATGAGGGCTGATCTACTCCAACAATTGAAAGCATCGACAATTCGTCAACGGTGTATAAATAAATAACAAGAAAGTTGGGTAGAACGGAGTCTTGTGGTTGAGCCACATTATCAAAGCTGCACTCCTTCCACTTCTCTACATTGATTAGATAAAAAAAAAAAAATCTTAATTACTTATTGAGCATTGATGTTTCTAATAAAAAATTTTGACATTGGTTCATGTAATATGTAAAGAGGTAATTTCTCACGAGCTAAATATGTTGAACAATTAAAATGTGAAATCTTTGAATATCAAAAGATAAAGCAGCATGCGTTCCTATTTATTGTGTATTAGCTAGAAAAGCTTGCAATATAAAGAGGTCTTCATTAATTATATATGTTGAGTAATAAGAGGTTACTCAGTTATGTATGTTTAATAATAAAAGAATAATAATTGTTGAACCTTTAATTAAAAAATGTATAATTTCTATGTATCGGTGGTTACGGCATGTGGTGAAACTTCATGTTTGTGATGCATATAAGAGTTTTGCATTAATTGTTGTCAAAATATGAAAAACAGTCAATTCCATGGTACGTGCATAAATAGAGTTTTGTCAACATATATGATTATTATATGTCTAGTGAATATTAGACGAAAAATGCTGGCGAGGTTTTGATTCTTCTGGTATGTTTGGGACTAAGAAGAATTCTGCACCTCTTGGCAATTGTTAAAAGTAAAAGTTTCAATCACAAACCTATTAAATTTCTCGTTTCTTTTTTGGGAAAGAAGTTTAACGATTTTAGCATTCAACTTCTTTGCTCTTTCTATACTAGATAAATATATGACGCCTCTTAGATGGAAATCAACCAGTATGATGACTCAAAAAAAAAAAAAAAACGAAAAAGAAGATATAACCAATCCGAAATAGGCTACAAGTATCACTGGTAAATATTAAGGTCCTAAGCTGGCAATATGTTCTTCATTGACTTCCACACAGCATATTAATCACTAGTAAATATATATATTTAATTAACTCATCAATGGGTAAAGTATGTTAAAAGCAGCTAAATTATGTTAGAGGACTAGGAAACGACGGGTTTTGGAAGTGGACAGCTTAAAATGATGTATTCCTGTAGTAAATAGATAAGGTCAATGGAGACTAGCGATTAACATTCTAGTGGAAAATCGAAATACCATCATAATCATAATCCAGTGCATAATTCTATTAACGTGGACGTGAAGGGGAAGCTGATGATCCTTTGTGTACTCTTTCTATGTACCTTTAATTAGTTAATGTGCAAATGCTTTTCTGATTAGACATCTTGAAGGACTTCTGAGTGAAGTACATGAATACCAACAGCGCGAGGCTAGTGGTCTTACTTTAGCTCCGTAAATTGCGCGCCTCTTGGAATCTCTTTCTTTAGCTTTTCTTGGATTGTCAAAGGAGGAGCAACTCAGCAACCACATTGAAATTAATGATCTTCCCATATAATTATTATAATCATACACTCGAAAATGTCTTGCTTAAATGATGTGTGTGAAACTTATATTATCACGACTAAAAATGTTATGGTAGGACACCTATTCCCATGCCGTCGGCTAATTCACAAAAAATTTATCG